>NC_000069.6:39768190-40053190 GCF_000001635.26 Mus musculus
CAAAATTTTAACCCAGACTTGCTCCTGTCTAAAGTGTACTCCATATCCAATCAGAACTTAGATCTTGTAGCAAAATACTTTAAAGGACTGGAATGTCATTCACAGGCACAGGCAGGAGGAACCTAAGCAACAAATTTCCTCACTGTCTCTCTATGGTTCTATGTCTGTTTATATCTCTTTGGTATTCTCTCTCTCTCTCTCTCTCTCTCTCTCTCTCTCTCTCTCTCTCTCCCTCTCTCTCTCTCTCTCTCTCTCTCTCTCTCTCTCTCTCTCTCTTGGAGAATGTATGGGTGTCAAGGGATAACTTGCAAGAGTCTGTCTCCTTCTATCATGTAGACCCCAGTTATGGAATTTGAGTCATTAAGAATACCAGCCCTGGTGCTTTCTACTTTTGCCTGTCCAGTCATTTCACTGGCCTATCTCAAGCATATTAAAAGCTAACTGACATTGCAGAAAATAGGGTGGAGAGATTGTAAGTACCAGAGGACCTAGACAGCTGCTGCACAATTGTGTCTTCTGGATATGACAGGGAGGCTATACCCATGGAATCTCAACAATATGGTCACCAGTCAGCTAAACTTGATATGCACAGTAGCAATACCAGTTTACATGCCAGTGCACATAAGGGAAATCTCACAAGGCCCCACTCATAGATGAAGAGCTACTGTCAAGTAATGACTGCAGATAGTCAGTCTTCCCCAGGGATAAATTCCCTAATTGGCTATCCAATACCAGGCGGTCAGCCCTAATGCTTTAGCATATGGGCAATGCTAAACAGATCCTGAAAGTTGCAATTCTTTATTTGTATGTATGAATACATGTAACAATAATAACTTTAAAAGAGAAAGATGGGATGATTGACTTGGTCTCTGAAAGTCTGAGCTGGATCTAAATAGCAAACAGTGGATGTTCCTCGGATGTTGGGTGCCAGCCAGTTGGGGTTTCTCATATTTGTGACTGTACACCACTCCCCACCATACTTCCATACTTCTATTTACATAAAACATTTAAATTGCAGATGTAGTGTGTCAGACAAGAATACTAAAGAAGCTCACAGAAGATGTCTAAGACAACATCAGCAGAACCTCATCTGGCTTGCCTTGATGAGCATCGCAGATGATCAAGATTTCTGAGATCTTTCCCAATTCCTTCAAGATAAATATTTGTGGAACATAATCACAGTGCTTAAAAGCACAGGCTGCAGATTTGGATGCTGGTATCCAGCGCCCTCAGCAGTGTTACTCAGAGTAATTGAGATGAATGCATACTTCAGAGATGATTGATAATAATAGTTCTGAAATCAAGCACAAGAGCCCGGAAGACTACATTTCAAAATGTAAACACTCCGATGCACCCAAACATTCACAGCGGGGAGTTTGAAGTAGCAATGTAGGAACAAATAGCCCTAGAATAAAGAGCTGGTTATGAAAGCTATCTCTCCCGGCTTTCAAACATCATAATGTTTAGTAAATTGCAACTTATGAATCAAATAACATTTAACTTGAGCAATACTTTGGAGTTTGGGCTTTGCAGGTGTTTGTTGAGCAGTAATACTCAGATCTACCACCCAGAGTAAGGTGTCATGAGATAGTTAATACCTCAACTTCCTGGTCTTAGAATGGAAATAAAAATAACACTAGATTTCTGAAAATTAAACAAACAAGCAAACAAAAACAAACAATTACCCTAGTCAGACTAACAAAGTGTTCTCCAAGCCCTTCAGCCTACCTAGGTTCTGGAACTTTCTTCCAGAATATTTTCTCCCAGGGGAGCCTAGTGTTTTCCTGTCAGTGGAAAATATTTGGACTGGTATGTTTCTCCCAGTTGGGTGTGATTGAAGTGGCTCATGCCAGTCAGTGTATGGCTGAAGCTCCGTGTGGCCTTTCCAGGCTTGCCCATAGGCATGTCAGAATCCATTTTACCATTTGGGATGGAATATAAAAGAGCTGACATTCCTGAGAAATGTTACCAGGAGGAAGGTGTTACCATTTGAAATCAAAATTATATGTAAATCAATATAGACAGTTGTCACAAAGCACTCAGCATCAGTATATGTTCTAACAATACATCTGCTTTCCCAGGGTAATAGTGCCACACTTCGGGGCAGTGGTGCTCAGCACACAGCATTCTATAATTGCTAGTGCTTAATGCCAAAAGCCAGATAATCTAAGTATTATCCCAGTTACTCAAAACTATTTTAATTTCCCCAAATATAAATCGATCTTAAGCAATTCTATTTAATTATTTCCTAGGCTAATCCTTAATATTAGTAGCAATTATAGTTTTAGAAGATAGTTCACTAGGTAAAACACTTTCCACACAACCTAGGTCTTCCTGAGTTTGGGTGCCCAGAACACAAATAAAGCCAAAAATTGTAGAACATCTGGGAGGCAGAAGCATGAGACTCCCTGGTACATGCAGTGTTCAGTACAAAGCACCTTGTCTCAAACCAAGTAGGGGCAAAGGTAACACCTGCCGCAGTCTCCGACCCGCAGAGACAAGAATAACACGGACACCAAGACGCAGCTTTCTTTCTTTACTTGGGGCAAGGGCTCTTACACAGTAGCGGCAACTGACCTCATCTCGCGCCACACCACCTCATCCAATCAGAATCACACACGCTCCATGCATGAATCGTGCACAAGCTCAGATTGGTCACAGATAGGCTGACAGATCCCGATCATGAGGAATAATCTAACTTGGCAGGCAGCTTACACATGCAGTTTCACTGCACATGTTCAGACAAGGCAGTAAACATGTGGGGTTCAAGGTGCCTGGCAATGGGCCAGGGCGCCATCTTGGCCCATGTGGCCACACCCGCTTCCCGCAAACACCCAAGATCTTCCTCTGACTTCCACACATGTGCCACCCACGTGAGCATGTGCACACAGACATATATATATATATATATATATATATATATATACACACACACACACACACACAGGCACACATCACCTGCACACAGTGTTGATTTTAAAAAGTAGTCCCTCATCTTCATCAAGAAAAGTAAGCAAGCTGAATTGTTACACAAATTTGACGTGGACCATCGGAGTCCACACTCTGCGTCCCATTACTACTATGGGATGGTCATCAATCCAGAGCACTTTGAATGTTACTATAGAATCCTTCTGTAGGCTGTGCTTTCTACAGATTGAAGCAATGTGGATTCCCTATGTCTTGCTAAGTTCATATGTTTAGGAGTGAAGTTTACATAAACTCTATCAAAATATCAAAGTGTGGGCTTGTTTAACTTTTTGAAAAATGCATGGGTGGTAGTTATTTAAAAACTAAAAATCTTTACTCAGCTTGGAGCATCTTTCAAAGTATCATATAATCTTTAAATAAACATCTTGTTCACGAGCATCCAGCCGGCGGTATGAATAGCTGTATTCTTTCCATACGAAGAAGCCATCCATGTTACAATGCTTTCATTGTTAGGGCAGAGGGTTATACAAAATGAATTGCCTCGAAATATTTGATTTCCTTTATAAACCCAAACTAAAGTTTTTCCCGCAGAAATTGCTCTTGTACTTAACATATTCGCTGAACCTTATTATAGGCAAAAAAAAAAAAAAAAAAAAAAGAACAGAGTCAACTGTGGCATTTTCTTAATCACCAACTGACTATAGTGTTTACTAACACAGGGCATGCAGAAGCTGGAGAGTCTTCTGTGATTTCCTCATGAAAGGGAGAGGGAGACAGCCTGGTGTCACAGGTACAGCCATTCCTAGCAGAAAGTGTTCTACGCACACAGAGAACTCTGCCCAGGAAGGCCCTGCTTTAGTCTGTCTGCAGGAAACAGCTCTTTACCACACGTTCTTCTTTGCTATTTTCAGGGCTAGTTATAAAGCAAATGAGAAAAGTAAAACGCTTTCCGATATGTCATTTTTAAAGGAGTCTACTAATGATGTCTTGTGATATGTGTTTTATTGTAACAGCTCACGGAGACAAACAGAAGTTGCGATGTGAAATGTGTTAGGTTTTCAGATCTATCCCTGCATCTTCTCTTAGCGAACAAAGAAGAGAGTGATTGGGTGTGAAATCCAACATCAGTTGTGGACTGGCATACATATGCAAACATGTAAGAAGACACACATGTGCATGCATGTATACCTGTAAATATGCACACATGCACACCACCACATACATATGCAATAAAAGAAATGTTTTCTGCAAATTAACAACTTCACATTACTTAAGGAATCTTAAGCATCTTAGCATAGATTTGCCCAGTAGAGCAGCCCTACAGGAAGTGATGTTGCTCAAATGAAGCAATTATGGCTTTAGACTGAATTGGCTTTATAAAAGACTTGTGCATGATCAGAGCTAAAGTCTACCTGATAAACATTCTTGATGAAGTTTGTATGTCTCTTGGATCCTAGTCCAAAGAAAGGCAGGCTGTGTTTTTCTATGACAAAGAAAACTTGAGAGTAAGACCAAACACAATTCTTCAAGTGGAATTTCATTAAATAGAAATCAAGTTTTTTTCAAACTAAAGAAAATTAAATAGTTTAAGACACTTGACCCTTGATACTTACCATCTGCAACATGTCAGCATGAGTTTACATTTCATAAATTTCTCCTTTTTACAGCACTTCACAGTGTTTCTAAGGGTCTTAGAATGCATTTCACTTTGAGAATCCAGAGAACATATGATCACACACATATGCACAACTTTACAGGAGTGAAGTAAGACACATGCATGCATATGCAAATAATTCGGTTCTGGTGATGGAATTGGAAATCCTCCTAATTTTATCTGGAAACTAGTCTTCTGAGTTGGAAGTTTTAGAAGACAGCTATCCCTTTGATTTCTACTGATGACACAGTGTATGAAACAGGGTTTGAGTTGTGTGGGATCTCATGTCATGCATTTTAGCACTTTGGAGACTGAGGTAGTAGGATTGTGAGTCTGAGGCCAGACTGAACTACATGACACGGACTCAAAACAAACTACTTAAATAACCTATATTTGGCATATAGTAAAAGTCTTAAGATAATTATTAGTACAATATGGACATGACTCTCTTTAAAGCACTTTATTAGCACATGTTATCCAAATACACTGGTGGGTTCCATTCCATATTTTCATACATGTATGTAATGTATTTATCATCCCCCCCAACTAGGCTACTCCACTCCCATTGATCACCCTCATCTTCCCAAAATACTCCCTCTAATTCTCTCTGTGTGTAATCTGATAAGTTTGACCAGGCATGCTTATTTTTCTCCTTGTTTTGCTATATAAGACTTGTTTTTTTTTTTTCCTTCTTCCCTGAATGTGCTGGGGCACCATGTGCTGTGAAAACCCTGAGTGACATTATCCACAGCAAGCACCTCAGAAGCAATGCTGTCTGCACTCGAATCACACTCCCGTCAAAGGCTCTGACAGCTATTTTCAGTTGGAGTGTTTCTTATACTCTGCTAGCTCTTCTCAAGTTTCTATGAGACAAATGGAAAATCGATGACCACAGCTACCAACATGTCACAGACCAAGCTGCGAACGCTAAGGAAATGTAAATCAAACTGCTTCACCTTAGAACTGAGGTATTTGTTAATGTTAGATTTGATTTGCTATTTGGATAGTAGCAGAGCATTCTTTAACAGAAGTCACCAAATAAAATGTGAAGTGTCACATGGCAAAGATTACAGAGATAACTGCAGGCACACATGGATTTAATTCAAATGCCAACTCTTGACTCAGAATCTGATCAGAGACTGAGCCTCTCGGTAAGATATATTTTCCTTTTAAATACCTGCCCTAAGATTCTACCACAAGGAAATGGTTATGCATAATTCAAATTTTAAAGAACTGAGATGCATATCTGTTATTAAACATCCATAAAAGGAAGATAGCATTTCACAACTAGGCTTAAAATAAATGAACCAAATAAATTGTGAATTTTCCTCTCTTCTATGCTAAAATAAGTAGAAAGATTTAAGACAAAATAGTAAATAGGGTGATAATCACATGAAATCTTCTTAAATAGTAATTTTTTTTCTACATTAGCCTGAACAAGATTCTCCTGAACTCTGGAATGAGAATTCAGAAACCACTCTGCTCTTAGCATTAGTGAGTGAAATAGGCAGAGGAATTTGGCATATTAGTCAAAACTAAATACTAATTTAAATATTAGGTTAAAACTAAATAAATGTTCTGTAAAGGACAGTGCAATTGATTTTTTTTTAATGACCCGTGCAGTGAGAACGGAGCCTCTAGCCTGCACCTTCTCTGTAAGGCAGAGATGCTCCCTTGACTGTGACATCTGAAATGGCATGGAAGGATGACATGCTGAGGGAGAAGGACATTCCAGCAGGAAAAAACGATAGACAAGAATACACCATGGAAGGACTGTCATTTCACCTGACATACAGCCATAAATGCACTCACGTCACTGGAGATGGCATAATGAAGAGACTGCAATAGCAGACACAGGGACAAAAGAAGGTCCCATTGAAATAAGAGAACTGTGCACCTTACCAAGGTGTCTTTGCTGAGGTGGCACAAGTTAATTGTGCTTGTTAAGTTAGGTGATTCGGATGCAGAGATGTCAGATTTAGGCCAATGAGGCTGTGAGGAGGGCTGCTTATCTCTCCTTCCCATCCCACTCATTCTGAATGTCAGGACAGAGTGAGGGACAGGAACTGTCAGACATCATCCACAAACTCAGAACAGGATGGAGCAGAGCTCCCTCCCGCCTGCTTGTTGCAGGCATCAGCAAAGCCTTCTCACCTTCTGGAACTCAACTTTTATAAAACACGATGACTTTTCTTGGTGAACCATTTAAACTATGTCATTGCAGTTTAATACTTTAATGTTAGGGGATAACAGCTTACACCTACAAAAAGAAAAATTCCCTAGTGTCTTTTTAGTGAAGCAATTTGTTAGAGTGTCTGAGGTCACTCATTGGCTTGCTGCTCAAGCGTGAAGACCTGTGTCCAGATGACAACTTCCCCATGTTAGATTCTCCTCTGTCCTTTCTCCTGTTGGAACTTCGTACTCTCCCGATTGCTCATCTGTCCATTCCATTTCACACGGCAGCATCAACGAAGCATCTCTGACTCTCAGAGGAAGTGCATATTGGCTGCTCCCATCTGTTTGCTGCTCAGGCATAATGACCTGTGTTCAAATCCCTACCAACCACATAGCTGGGATGAAAGTTCCTTATACCACAAAGAAGGATCTGAAGCTTGAAAGAGTGCATCTTTACTTCATCACCATCAACTCCAAAATAATGACTGGCAAAATTTTTAGAGTAAAACATGAAAGGAAAGATATTATTCTCTAGAGAGCTATTGATAAATATGTCAAAGAAAAATAACAGCATGCATGCAAAAGAAATTGCAATGTTTTCTGCATGCTTTGACATAAATGATGAAATCCAAGCAGACACTGCCCAGACAAATGATCACAAATATAATAGCCACAATTATAAAATGTATACGAGTGGGAATCATCATGCATCTTGTAGTGCCTATTGGCTGGACCAGCTATCCCATGATGACAGTCTATCCATGGCAACCCTCACACTCTCTTTGAGGGATGGGGATGCTTGTGAAGGAAATGGGAGTAGATGCCTCTCCTCTGAATATGCCACCCCAGATTCATGCCTGAGTTCTAACTGCTGAGGTGGTATGTCACATAAAGGAGTGAGGGAGGACTGGACAGATAGATGCATACTGGGACCTACCTACAAGCTTGCAAACATGTGTAGAAATAAAGCCCAGTATGGTGGCACACACTTGTGCTCCCAGCTCTGGGCAAGCAGATACAGGAGGCTCCCTGGAGCTCTGAGTTGTTAAGTCTCTGGTCCCTGAGAGACCCTTTCAAAAGGGCAAGGTGGGTAGCAACTTTGGGAGACACCTGAGGTTGACCTTTGGCCTCTAAAGTGTGCGCGCACAAGCACACACACACACACACAGACACACAATGTATTTTTCACTTCTTTTTTTTCCTTAAGATTGATTTGAAGAGTTAATCACTATTGATAATTATACACATACAAATTAAACTTATAAAAGTTTAAATGACCTACTAACTTTAATGTGTTCCCCAAATTAAAACTAAATTAATAATTTTTAATCAGTAGACACAGAGTTCACGTATTTTCATATTTGCAGTAATTCATGCTTTCCACATACCTTCTTCTAAACACTTCTAGACAACCCCGTACTGAAACAGTCCCAACCCAAACATTCAATTATTTCCTTCAATTTTCCAACAGACTCTCTCCCCTGGGTCCCCAGTATTCACCAGGCATCCAGGAACAGCTACAGTATCATGAACTGTCCTCAGCACTAAGAACTGCCCTTGATACGGTCCTGATATATTACCAAAGGTTTCCTTGTTTGGGGAGTGCGAGCTGGCAAAGCCCAGAAGCTCCCAATCCTGTGCCACTAGCTTGAGTTTTAGTTTGTTGCAAGAAGGCTTCTTTCTAACTCCACAGTCAATATCATCTCCCTATATTATTTATCCTAACTGTGTATTTTAGATTGTCAAATTATTTTATCCAATTAAATACTGTGAAAGTATACCATTTGAAAAAGGAGCAGAAAGAACTCACCACAGCGCTATGATAGTATGCAATGCTTCTTATCTCTGACTGTGACATTATCCAGAAATAGGAAGGACTATGCATGTTACCAACTCTTTAGATGCCATGCCCTGGTGCAGAGGAAATGTGTTTTCCTTACAAAGCGACTACATTCAGATGTGTCCGGTTTGTTCCCAGATATCTGTCTCCAGCTTTCTATTTGGCTTTATGTTGACACAGAATTTCCTTAAAGACTACAAATAACAGTTTTCCAGTGTCCAGTTACTGCTTCTGATACTAGGAAATGTCTACAATGAAGGACATGGGGCCAACCACAATTGGAACACTCAGGCCATTGTGTGCAGCAAAAGTAAGCAGGATATAAGCCACTCACATGTAAAAATCCATACCAGTAAGCAATGCATCCATGCACATGTATGTTCACACTGCTCTGGCTTGGATGAGAAAACCCACCCATGTTCATGCATTTGAACACTGGGTCCCTAATTGGTGGTGCTGTTTCAGAACTTTGTGAAACCTTCAGGAGAATGGACCTGCATGGAGGAAGTAGGTCACTGTGGGTTTTCCAGTCTGTCCCACTTCCTGTCTGCTCTCTACTTCCTGACTGAGGATGCCATGTGAGTACCCACCCTCACTGATTTCCAGAATGGTTGTACGAGCTTGCAATCCCACCAGCAATGGAGGAGTGGTCCTCTTTCTCCACATCCTTACCAGCATTGAAGCAGCCCCTTCTTAATGCATGGACACAACATGGGCACTTTTAAATGTAACAGAAGTGAGCAAGCTCAGAGATGTCAGGAGGAACTAATGAACACCCCTGCAGGGCTTCACCCCACTGATTTAACATTCACAGTATACCTTTCCAGTCTTTATGGTTACATTTGGCATGGTGTCTTTGTCTGTGCAGGGTGCAATAACAAAATAACACACAGGAGTCATCCTACACACAAAAGTTCATTTGCAGAGTGTGAAGGTAAAGCGTGATTCAGCTCCAGTCTCCTGCTGCCTTTAAAAGGCTGCCTCCTCCCTTTATGCTTGCATGGCCTCTTCTGCAATGAGGACAGGAAACACAGCAACCACTCCTTTTCCTCTTTAGAGACCACCAATCCTACCCTTACCACCTCAGTAGGGCTTGTCTCCTAAAAGCCCTGTCTCCGAGCACAGTTACCCTGGGAACCATGGCATGAGAATCTGTAACCTCAGGAGACACAGTTCAGTTACAACATGCAAGTAGACCTTTCGCCTTTCTTTTGATGCTTTTTCCTTTCCTTTTCTCCATATTGAAAACAACTTCAGGTAAATGGCATAGACATTTGACTTGCTTTTATTTGAATCCAATATAACAACTCCTGTGCATGAATTGGTTATTTTAATATCATTTGCAGTTAATATCATTATTATTATTCTCATTATATATCAACATTTTTATGGTTGTTTATGTATACCCTGATCGTTATTTTTACATTTTATTTTCCTTTCTTCATTCCCTGCTTTATGTTTAGATTCATTGAGCATCACTTATGAGTCTTTTAACTCTGTGCACTGATTTTGAAGAAAATGTAGTGGATGCCTTAAGGTTGCAACACATATAACTGAGTCTTTCTTTCAGTATTATTTACACTGCTTCACATGTCATAAATAATGAGATCTAAACAAGGGTAAGAATATATCATACAGTGGTCACTAGTGGCTAGTGACAAACATTGTCAGGACCATCAGTCTGGAAAAGTCATTTTTCCACTTCCTAAAGAGAATTTCCTTTCATAAAGTTCTGAGATGAAGGCATAGGTAATTTCTTTTAAATTTTCAGATTTTATACAAATGATTTTGTCTTCTGACTTGTATTGTTTAGGAGATGGAAGTTTGAGAATGTTGATAGTAGTTGTATAATTGTTCCAACAAGTGAATATTTAGTTTATGATGTAAAATTCCTGGCTTATGAGACAAAAGAACAAAAAAGATTTTTATCTCATCCTATATAAAATGTTACATTTCCAAAAGAATCAAAGATAGAATAATAAAATGTAAATATTTAAAGGTAACCAGAATGACTGGCTGACATATGCTAAAGATCTACTGAGGTTCCATATCAAGGAAAGGACATAGCAGACACAGTTAATAAACCTGTTTATTATTTTAGAAAATGTTCGCAGTGACTAACATCAACAAAGGTCTAGTGCTCATAATTAACAAAGAACCCTTGGCAGCCCCGATAAAAGAACAGAGATAACAGAAAGGAAAACAGACAAAAGCATCAGTGAGCAAAGACAGAAACCCGTGATCACAGCAGAGAGAACCCAGAGGATGCTCTGTGTGGCAGAGAAGTCTGAGCTGCATTTATTAGAGCTGTGTGTGTTAGGAAACGAGACAATGTTTCTTTGGAGATGTGGAAGGACTTACACAGTTGTTCTGGGAGTTTGAATCTGCCCAGCTGATAAGAAGAGCACATATCAGCATACACACAGCTAAAGCGCTCACCTAAAGATTGCCAACATAAGGCTCTTCAGGAATTTGTTATCAGGACCACTGTTTTCCAAGAAAGCCCTGGATTTTGTAAACATAGCAAAAGAGTAAATAATTAGAATACTCGAACACACACCATCTCCTACTATCAATAGCTTCCTGACAGAAAGTCTTCATCAATAAACTGTTTATAATCAACTTATTAAGAAAATAGAATGCTGTGATGTTGAGAGAAAACTATTCTGTCATATTCTCTTTTGCCAGGTTTTGTGTGTGTGTGTGTGTGTGTGTGTGTGTGTGTGTGTGTGTGTGTGTATCTGTAATGATGAAATATAAGAACAGGGAATATCTTATACTTTTTACCACTCTCAGTATATGAAACATGGACCCCAAATAATAAGTTTTTGCTTCTAATATCAAACCTAAAATTGACCAGAGAATATTACAGCAGTGGAATGTTTAACAATGAAAATTCTAATTAACATAAATAACCTGCTACTTGTGTTTCTTTCCATTGTGCTCTGCTCCTAGCATGTCTGCACCAACAGAGGACAAAGGAAAAAGAAATCCACAATGATCTAACTTGAGGTGTATGTGTATTGCTAAATGCGATTATTTGGTGGTCTGCTTAATCTCGAGTCATCGTGAGGCCTCAAAGAGAATGAGGCAATGCAGTCTGCCCTCCCTAGCGCAGCTTCTTTTATTTTTTTTCCAGAGAAAGAAGGTTTGTGTTGTGGGAGAGGCGGAAGGTCTTAGCTCATAACCACAAAGCGCCAGGATAAAACAGAGCCCAGCCTGTCCAGAAAGGGAGTGAGAAATCCTGTCTGTGCAGGTCACTGCCAGCATTGAAGAAGGCAGGGTCCCCAGAGTTAGGACAGGCTTGACTGGAGCCTGGGAGTTGTTATTCTGAAGAGGTGACAGACACAGGACATCCCTGGTATCTGAATAATGTCTCCTCTGTGCATAGGCATTCTCCAGGCTCAGATGACAGGCTCTCAATGGTCATGTCGCCTCTCTTCAAGTGTCTTTCAGTCTGTAGAAGCTGCAGCCGGCAGCCTTGCCATCCCCCAAGCCCTTGCCATACCTTTATTGCCAATGAAAGGAATGTGAAGACTTTATCCATCTGGAGAGAGTGATTTCAAGGGAAACACTGGGCTGTACACGGATTTGATCAAAAACATTTGATGTGTACAACAGCAGCTGAGTCAGAACAAGACATGGTCAACTGCACAGAGGTGTCAGAGCAGAGGGAGCTGGTTGTAAACGTAACTCGGTAAACTATTATAGGGAGCACAGCCGCGGCTCCTCCTCCCAGCCCTCTCTCTATGAACATTGAACTCAGTAATTAGGATGGCATTGGTTTTCCACACTCTGATTTCCCCTTATTGTTTTATAGCTCTTCTTTTATATCTACAGCAAAACAAAGAGGGAATTCCTGTTTTAAAATTATTCTATCATCCAAGTATTGTGACAACTGTTTTCCCTAAAGGAGTACATTTTTACTAAAATAAATTTAGGAAAATACACATTGTAGGCCATAACCCACTCTTCTCTGTCGTGAATTCACTGGATACATAGAATAACTGACACAATGTGGGAAACAGCAGACATTCAGTGGCTTCTTTGCTTCTGTGACCAGCTGTGAACAGTAGACTGTGAACAAATTGAGACCTATATGAAATACCGTGTGCGGGAGAAAGAAGCCAGGAAAACAAAATAATAATATTTCACTGAATTTATTCACAAGCTAGCCTAACACTATCTGAGTCTCTTAGCTTCCATAATTAGGAGAAAGAAGCATTAGAATATGTGGTAGGGTAGATCCAGGAGCTCTGAAACAAAATTCTAGGAGGAGTGTCAGCCATCAAATATCAGTATGCTTAGCAAGACAGAGTATTCTAGCAAGGAAAGTCCTGCAGTCACCCAAGACACTATTCAAGGAAAGCTCTAAACAAATTTAGAAGAATCCTTTAAAAGATGATTATGATGAGTCCACAGAGAAAATAATTTGTGGAAAGTTCTGCTTTACCACACACGTGCCAGCCATATCAACTACCGGAGAAAATAGGCAACTCACACAAGTGAACTGGTGGGCTCTGGCAGTGTTTGCCTGCATGGTTGTTAACTCATTTTTCCTGTATCTGCACAACGAGCCTTGACAATACAGATGGTGTTGCATAACCTTTCAGTCCCAAACAAATGAACTAATAATGCAAGACACGATGAGAGAGCTATCCGGTTACTGAATTGTTGCAGAATAGTTCCAATAGCATCTGATTCTCCTATATTTAGACAGTAGCTCCAAATTTCTAATTGCCAATTAATAAAATGTAAATTGCTTTTGACAAATTAATGCTATACTACACTATTATACAACATATGGAGATATTATCAAATTAACAAAATCTATCATTTAAAATATAGTAATGAAATATATAATTTGCTTCTGATAATAAAAGCTCTAGTATTAGAAAATTAATAAATGGAGATCATGCCAATTCAAAGAAAGAAAAAAATGAACAAGGTAGAGTTTTCTCTTAGCATCCACAGGCCGTGGGGACAGCCCCAGAGGTTGTGTGATGTTTTGTTTATCAGAATAAGGTGGAGATTTTTTTCATTAGACTTGAGCTTTGCCTCAACAAAGCTCATTATATTGCAATTTCAAGAGAGTGAAATTATCTATGATTACATCCCAGGCTATATTCCTCTCTAAAACCATTACCTGAGGGAACACCTATATCTAGTAAAATCCTTATTCCTTTTTAATGATCATCCAGTGAATACATATAACCATCTGCCTCAACCAATATTTTATTTTATATTTTGTGGATGAATGAAGATAACTAAAATGACATATATGCATCACAATGAAACACATTGTTTTCTTTCCTAAAATAAAAAAAAAAAACACCTTACAAGCAATCCTTTCTTCCACATGCCAGGTGCATTTCATTTCTGTTTCACTGAGGAAGGTCCTATAAGTGGGTTTGATGCATCAGAAGGCACGTCCACTAGCATGTTAGTAATTCCTTTTGGGGTGGTGTGATTTACATGGCCATGAAGGCTGTGTGGTTTTAGCTGCCAGACTCTGATAGTTCCTGACTGTGGCAGCATTTCTATGAGGGGCTTAGTGGAGGTATGGTAAACTAATATGGTTTCAGGTACTTAACAGCTTTAGGGTTAACCTGTCAACATGGACTGAAGATCAGGAATTCTCCAGGAATCTTGCAGGCAGTTGGTATCAGATTGGAACTTCTAAGGGCCCCACTAAGTAGCCTGAACAGTGCTCTCAGTCTCTCCAGCATGCAACACCTTTTGTTGGACTAACCTACTCAAACTCTGTAAGCCATTGTAATGATTCCTCTTTGATAACTTGTAGTATATATGATGTGATGCTTTCAATAGGTATGACTCACACAGACTCACATGTTTAAATGTTTGCCCAGTAGAGAGTAGCACTAGTAAGAAGTATGGGCTTGTTGGAGTAGGTGTGGCCTTGTTGAGGAAGTGTGTCACTGTGGGGGCGGGCATTGAGGTCTTCTATGCTCAAACTATTCTCAGTTTGGCACACAGCATTCTTCTGCTCTCTGCATATTAAAATGTAGAGCTCTCACCACCTTCTCCACCACTATTTCTGCCTGGACACTGCCATGCTTCCTGCCATGGTGGTAATGGACTAAACATCTGAAACTATAAGCCAGCACCAACAAAATGTTTCATTGCAATTAAAACCCTAAGACATATGGAGATGTACTTGATCTGGAAATGGAATCTCCAACTCCCACAATCCCTTGTGCACCATGTGGATTCGGTGGATCTGGAATATGCTACTGCCTGGTGCTTCTTTAGGAATTACAGCATGCTTTTAGTGTTTCCTTTTCCTCTTTCAGATCACAACCGAACAATCTCCAAACCCTTTAAGAACAGCAATGGTTGGTGGCTTATGATTTAATATGTGTTTTCTAGTTGTATGAATTTTTTTCTAACAGTGGGTATGATTTTTAAAATATTGTTCTCCAAACTTACAAATCTTGATTTATATGTAGATATTTTCAGGTTAGTCTAAGTCCTGGAATTCAGAATCCTCTACTTCAAATCAACAACAACAACAACACACATATTAAACCTCATGGGTGATTTGTTTCCAATTTTAATCACACCAAGTCACCAACACATCACATATGGACAAGCAAATGGAAAGAGTGCTTGCCAGTGCCTGAGGTCTGTGTCAATATAAATGGTTGGCATGATTATTTGAAGAAGGCAGGTGTGTGGCAAACTGTCCCAATGGATAATCCAAAGAGGTCACTGCTGTCCTAGAATAAAAGCTCATATGGAATATGGTTGCTGTGAACCACGGTTTGCAAAGGCACACCTCTTATCACCACTCATCCTTGGATTTGCTAAGCAATTGCCATTCTTCTTTATAATGCGCATAAAAGCCAAGTCATTAAGCTGGCCAAAGGATTAATAAAGGCTTTCCTGCAAGGTATTTGCAGATCCCCAGCAAAGAGCTTTGTGTAAGTGCAGCCACTCACAAGTTTCTCCTGTCACACTCATGTCAGATTTCCCACCACTCACATCCATTTACTATTCAGTGTGTGCATGTATATGTATGTATGCTTGCATGTGTGGGGGAGGGCTTTCGCCTTGGGGGACTTCTCTTTGTTTTTGTATTTTAAGAAAAGGTCACTCTGGCTTGAGCTGTGCTGTGTAGATGAGATTGGTTGTGGTGTACCTAGAGGGTCCTCCTGTCTCCCTGGTGCTGGGATGATAAATACACACCCCCAGGCCCAGGTATTTTACATGAGTTCTCACAGGTTAAATTCAGGTGCTAATACTTGCAAATCAAGTCCTATTTTCTCATTACCCATTATAAAATAGCACAAATATTTAAGGTTTGGCTTCATCATTCAGGTTTCTACTGTTCAGTACTTGCATGTATGTGACTCTGTAATCCTTGGATGCCTTTTGTCTTAAAAAACAAGCATGTATTCTGCACTCTAGAGATGTCTTTGGTAAAGGTGTCCATTGCCAAGACTGATCTTGATCTCTGATACTCACATGTGGAAAGAGAGAACCAACATCAGCAAGTTGTCCTTTGACCCTCATGAGTACCATGGTGTGAGTGCTGATGTACACACACACACATATAGAATATTTCAAAACAGCAATCTTGGGGAAATATGTGTCATGGGAAACAAAATCACTTTCACAGGGCACCAAAACATGGAAACATAAGTATTTAAAAAGGCAAAGTTATAATTATCATCATTATTGTTATTGGGACAGTGATACACTATGTAGTTCAGACTACCCTCAAACTTGCTATCCCCAAAGTCCCCTATACCCTCCCCCCTTCCTGCTCCCCAACCCACCCACTCCTGATTCCTGGCCCTGGCATCCCCCTGTACTGGGGCATATGATCTTCGAAAGACCAAGGGCCTCTCCTCCCATTGATAGTCCACTAGGCCATCCTCTGCTACATATGTAACTAGAGACACAGCTCTGGGGGATACTGGTTAGTTCATATTGTTGCAAAGATCCCATGCCTCTGCCTTCCAGGTGCAAGCATTAAAGGCATGCACAAACACACCTTAAAAAATAGACACACCTTAAAAGGAATGACACAATGTGTGTTTGAGTCGCCTTTCTCTTCAGAAACGTTAAGTGGGTTTTTCACCTATCGTAAGATGGTATGAAATATCTACTTTAAATTAGAAGTGCTGAGAATATGTGTCTGTTACATATTAAATAAGGTCTTAAAATATTTATGAATAAAAGGAAAAGTCAAATATTAAAGTCATCTTACCATATCAGTAAGAACAGGAAGAATTGGACTGGCAAGAAATGTTGTAACACATTGTGTGGAGGCAGAGCTGCAAGGCTGGCACGAGGGTGACAGTTACCATGTGCTAAGATAACATTTCATGACTGCCTTAGTTTTTACACACCAATGTTATCAGCAACCTACATGTTATAGGCTGATGAGAACAGATTTTCATACCGCACACACATCATATTACAAGGTACAACCTGCTAGGTAGCTTGATAAAAAAAAATATACAATGTAGTCCATCTCCTCTGACAATGTATTGGTTCCTTGTGTGGTTATAATGAGGCCCTACACAGAGTCCAAAAACAGAATCAGCCAACCCAAACAGCGATGGACTTACGGGATGCTGAAAAATATTTTTCAATATTGTGAAGTCAAGCTTAAGCAGTCATATCTGTGTGAGAACAGTTAGAGGCCTTTCCATGGAACATGCCTCCAAAACCCTCTTGCTACTGTTATTGGTTCCAAAAGTTGCAGGTGGCTAAACTTCACTAGAAATTAATGAAAGCGTGTTAATTGACTAAGCAGTATCTGAACAAAGAAGAAGGAGGAGGGGGGAGGGGGAGAAGGGGGAAGAGGGGAAGAGGGCGAGGAGGGCGAGGAGGGGGAGGAGGGGGACGAGGGGGACGAGGGAGAGGAGGAGAAAATGTTGAAAAATACTACAGAGCAGGACTTAAGGGGGAAAAGCCACTTCACAAATGGAAGCGTTAAGTTAAAAATCTGTCACTGAAATCCACACCACTGCCAATGGCTTTACAGCCTGGTATAAGCACCCCTTATATATTTGTGTCCCCCTTTCTCATGCTGTTTCAGGAAGAGCCAGAGAAGACCCTGAAACAAAGAAATAAAATCTATTTTTTCACTGTCTTCACTTTGGGGAATCATTTAGTAAAAAGGCTACCAAAACTGAAAGCAGTTGGTTACTAACAAAACTCAGTAAGGTCAGCAAATATTCTTAGGGAATAGTGCAGGCAGTTTGGAGGAAAGATAATGAGGGTTAAAGTCCCTGGAGTGAATGACAGCATAGAAGTGCCAAGGATCCATCATGAGACTCTATAGCAGTGGTTTTCAACCTTTCAAATACTGTGACCCTTTAATACAATACCTTGTGTTGTGGTGACCCCTAACCATGAAGTTATTTTGGTTGCTACTTCATAACTGTCATTTTGTCTAAAAGTTATAAATCATAATGTAAATATCTCTGTTTCCAAAGGTCTTAGGTGGCTGCAATATGCATCATTTAGCCCAAAGTTGACAGAACCAACGTGTTGAGAACTGCTGCTCTCTAAGTTACTGCATCCTTTCAGAGAGCCGAGTCTTCAGTCAATGAAACAATTTACACAGTTGTTTCTGGCAGTTAAGGGTCTAGACTAGATTTAAAGAAACATAAAAAATAAATCCACTGATATACGTCTCTGCAACATTGTCCATAATAACTTCTTACTGGGAGTCACAAGAGCGCCCTAAGCCTTTGAGCATCTGTGCTTATGATTCTGTGTCTCCCAGCAAGCCCTGAAGGAGATTCAGGTGATTGTCTATGTCTATATTGTTATTGTTTCTCTAATGGCTTGCACAGTTAAAAGTAGTGAGGGCACAGATTTCTATATAAATTGCTATAGGCTTCAGTTTTTCAGATCAGCTGAAGTTTCATAAGAAAATTGTACAGTGAGCAGAGCACTTCCGTAGAACTCTCCACATACTCGTAGGGATGTTAAGTGAGTCCATCGTTTCAGTTAGGGCTCATATTTCTTACTGTACAGTTCTAGGGCAACTGATAAATACTCTCCATCTACCCAACAACTTTCCAACCCTTTTCGTCTAGGAATCATACAACTTTCTCCCCACAATCTGTCTTGTCAAGGATGCCATGAACTTGCCATCATGAGTATGTAGTACTTCCAAACTGCTCCTTTCGTTTTGCAATAGGAATCTACGGTTCTACTAAAGTCCATCTGTGGCTTGGTAGCTAATATTATCGTTGCCTTCAACAGCATTTTCCTGCAAAGGTTCACCAAAGTTTTCTTAGTCACTTATCCATCAAGGGACACTTTGGTTACTTCCAAAATTTGGCAACTAAAAACGAACCAGCCATTCATATGGTCTGTCCTCAAATGCTTCTATTGTTTGCTGTTTTCATTGGTCCAGCCACTCATAGTTTGTGTGGTGCGCTTCCAGTGCTTGGATTGCTTGCTGTCTTGATAGCTTTTGTTGTTTTCATAATGAGACTTAAGAATTCTTTGTATGTTTGAAATATAGATCATTTATTGGATTTTCCAATATTAGAAAGTGCTTCCCTTCCAACTTCTGCCTTTCTTTCTACTGTTAATGGACCTTTTTTTCTAAACAGACATACTTATGTTTAATAAATTCCAAATTATCATTTCTCATTGATGGAATGTGCCTTTGATTATATGCATGAAACTCTTTGTCAAATCCAAAGCCACAGGGACGTTTTTTATTCTAGAAGTGTGTCGTGTCCGCTCTCGACCAGCAAGAACGACACGACCACCAGTCCTCCTAACAGCAGTTTATTCAGCAAACTTCAGTCTTCCTCTCTCTCACTTCATCTTTTTCCTCCTCTTTCTCCCCTGAACCCCAGGCCTCTCACTCTTATATACTCTCAGTCCCCATCCACTCACAGCAGGCCACGTCACCTTACCAGGCACACAGCTTCAGCCAATCAGGGCAGCAGGGTCATGTCTCCACCAAATATGGACTTGTTTAAACCACCAGCATCATGGTGAACCTGTGCAGCTCTCACAATGGTCGTGGCTTATTTTCAGGTGTATGAGGAAGTCAGGTGCAAGTCATAAGACTTAGCTGCAGTCCCTGGCGCCTTCTTGGGACTGCTGCCACATCTGCTCCTCACATCTCCCCCTTTTTTCTATTTTGGCAGAGAGAATGTCTGTCTTAGATTGCCCCCTGTGGCAATGCCCCTTACCGGTTAGGTTGGTGACATGCCCAGAGAGTCTTATCCGTCATTGACTACTTCTCTATCATGCCAAGCCACACTTGGGGAGATTGTCCTGTTCGCATGCGGCAGGTGCATCAGAAGGACAGAAAGCTGATTAATCTATGGCCAGATTTTGATTGCTGCAAGCAAGC
Source organism: Mus musculus (assembly GCF_000001635.26). Classification (NCBI taxonomy): domain Eukaryota; kingdom Metazoa; phylum Chordata; class Mammalia; order Rodentia; family Muridae; genus Mus; species Mus musculus. The sequence goes on from NC_000069.6 coordinate 39,788,153, forward strand.
CGCATGGGTGAAGGTAGAGGTCTGATCCCCAGTGTGCAAGCATAGGGGCCCTACACAAAACCGTCCCTCGGGCTCATCAACAAGAGAGGTCTTGGCCAGCTCCCGTGTCGTTTTTCTGGGGGAAGGGAACTAGGACACTGAACCTTCATGCAATCAGACATGCCTTCCATAGGATGCCAACAGCAAGCTATCCTCTGTGCAGTGCTTAGCCTTGCAACCCATGGCATAACGCAGCATTATTTCTTTAGAATGGCAAACCGAATCTGAGGAGATTGTCCCGCCTCCACTGCGGCAAAAGCCTGCGCTACCATGGCAAAAGTGCAGGCCTGCACACGCTGCACCTGACACATTCGCCAAACACACAACACACACACTATTATAAGCATACAACCCAGGGCTCCCATCCCTGCTCATCAGCCCTGAAGCAGGGATCTTATAAACAATAAACACAAAAGGAGGTCACATACAAACAGGCATAGCCTGAAAAGAAACATTCCTTCCTCCAGCAAATTGAAATACAGAAGTTTCAAACACATTAGAACCATTCCAATAAAATTTTGCATTACCCCAGGCCCCTCCTGCCACCTGGCTTAAGGGGGAAAGATCAGTGCAACTACCATTCACCCCACATAACAACCATACATATAAGGGGCACTGCCCAAGGTGGAAGGGAATCAGGAACACTCCTACAAAAAGGAAGGGGGGCCCATCTAGGTTGGGAGGGTATAGTGCCATTGCCCTTGGATATACTGGCAGGCCACACCCCTCGAATCCAGGTAGCATTAGCTTTAGTAGATACAGCTGAACACAATCACTCATCTGTGAAATATTTTGAATCATCTGAAAATGCAACAATCCCTTTAGCTGAAGCAGCATAGGAAAAAAAGGCAATTGTAGTGAAGCATTAGATGTAAAGAATTGAGGAAACACTTGAATGCGTCAATGGCATGGGCCTCAGGAACACAGACATAATCCCCCAATGTAGCTCTTCAGTTCTCACTAGCAGGAGCATCCCCAGCCACAGGAACATGCACGTCCTCATAGCTCTGCTTGTTTTGAATTGCTCTGGTCAGCCGTTCTGGGACCCACAGCTGTTGTCGGTGATCCTGGAGAAACACACAGACAGACCCTCTCGCCCACACCAAATGAGAGTGCTCCTCTCTTACCTGATTCAGCGCCTCATTGCCTCTCTGGAGTTCTGCAACACCATCAACACCGGTGGGCAATGATTTCCACACCCTTATGGCAATCTGATTCACCTGCTCAAACACCTGCACTGGATATCCTGTCTGCTGTTGTGCAAAGCAACCTTGACCAAGCAGCATATCCCTATCCCATGCTGGATTTCCTGCAGCAATGTTAGCCACTGCCTGTTCACTTGTAAATTCAATAAGGAAGGCTTTCCAATCTAAATATTGCCCAGGTGAAAGGCATGCCTTTACCAAGCCTGCCCAATCGGACGGCATCATGCAGTGTCTACTCAAAACCTCTACTTGAGCCACAATATAGGAGGCAGTTAAGCCGAACATCCGCACGGACTCAGCCAAATTCCTGATTACTTTGAAATCTAGAGGCTCACGATATCTCTGCCCTGCTTGGTCGGTGAAAATAGGACATCCCAGCAAGGAGAATCTAACCTCTCTCCAAACCTCCGGACAGAAGGTCTGTCTATATGTGGCTGCCGAGGAGGCATAGGGAGGGGGTGCGGAAGCTAATTCGCCTTCCTCCTCCGCCTCGGCTCTTTTATTTCGTCCTTTCTGTCCACCTGATAACACTGTGTCTCCTTTCTTTTTCTTTTTTCTTTTTAAGCCCTTCTCCTTTTCCGACATACTCTCTTGTTGCTCTATAAGGATTTCCTGACCTGTCTTGACTGACTCTCGATTCAAACAGTAACAGAGTCCATATATCAGAACAAACAAGACCAAAACTATCAGACCTACCCACAAAGGGTCAATGGGAGAAAAAAGCATAACTACACAGCGAGGATCTATTGATCACTACACTGAGGTTATCATAGTTCCTTAACTTGTCCCAAAACTGGGAACCTTAACTTGTCCCCATGGTTTCACTTTTACTTTGTGCCTGCTTCCTGGCAACTTTATATTTGCCTCTGTTTTATCCGAGGTCCTTCCCAAATCACTTTTACTTTGTGCCTGCTTCCCAGCAACTTTATATTTGCCTCTATTTTATCCCAGGTCCTTCCCAAACTCCTGGGGTCGTAAGTTTCACTTACCGTGAACTTACCCTGCCGGCAAACACTGACTGCTGAAAGTTCTGAACTCGTTGGTGGGGGAGTCAGTTCCCCATACGGGCCACCATTTGCCGTGTCCACTCTCGACCAACAAGAACAACACGACCACCAGTCCTTCTAACAACAGTTTATTCAGCAAACTTCAGTCTCATCTCTCTCTCTTCATCTTTTTCTTCATCCATCTCCCCTGAAGCCCAGGCCTCTCACTCTTATATACTCTCAGTCCCCATCCACTCACAGCAGGCCACGTCACCTCACCAGGCACGCAGCTTCAGCCAATCAGGGCAGCAGGGGCAGGTCTCCACCAAATATGGACTTGTTTAAACCACCAGCATCATGGTGAACCTGTGCAGCTCTCACGATGGTGGTGGCTTATTTTCAGGTGTATGAGGAAGTCAGGTGCAAGTCATAAGACTTAGCTGCAGTCCCTGGCGCCTTCTTTGGACTACTGCCACACCTGCTCCTCACAGAAGTGGTGTATTTTACTAGGACACATTTAGATCTTCGATTTGTTATTACATTTAGCAAAATGGTCCTGTTCAATTCAGTGATTTTTCTTCCCACAAAAGACTGAGTTCTCATCATCCTATCAGTCAGCCCACACTCACGCTGATACATTATACCCTGGGAGGGTGAGTTTGTTTTTAGTGTTCTCAGTATTCAGTGTATCCCACAAATATTTACTGACATTTTCTGCATTCCAAATTTATGCTCAAGTCCTATATTGTTTAAAGTTAGTGCAGGAACTCCTCAGTATGCACAGAACATTTCTAGATTGTAAAGGAATTTCAATCCAACAACATGGCTGCTCTGGTAAGGGATCACTTCCAAAGACCTTGTATGTCTGTGTGATCTGGGTAGAATACAGTCACACCCTAAGTACACACTTTTTTTTAAATTTATTTATTTTTATTCTTTAATACTGTTTTCTATAGTCCAGACTTCATCCCCTCCCACTCTGCCTCCCCTGACCTCTCCCCATCCTATACCTCCTCTCCCCCATCTCCAAGAGGATGTCCCAACCTCACCAGACCTCCCCACTCCCTGGGGCCCAAAGTCTCTGGAGAATTGGGTGCACCTTCTCTCACTGAGGCCAGACCAGGCAGTCCTCTGCTGTATATGTGTTGAGGGCTTCATATCAGCTGGTGTATGCTGTCTGGTTGGTGGCTCTGTGCCTGAGAGATTTCTCAGGGGTCCAGGTCAGTTGAGACTGCTTGTCTTCCCATGGGGCCCACCCTCCTCCTCAGTTTCTTCCAGATTCTCCCCAATTCAACCACAGGGGTCCCTGGTTTCTGTCCTTTGGTTGGTTGCTAGTATCTGCATCTGACTCTTTCAGCTGCTTGTTGGGCTTCTCAGGTGGCAGCCATACAAGGTTCCTGTCTGCAAGCACACCACAGCATCAGTAACAGTGTCAAGGCCCTGGGCCTCCCCTTGAGCTGGATACCAATTTGGACCTGTCACTGGACCTCCATTCTCTCATGCTCTTCTCCATTTTTATCTCTGCAGTTCCTTCATACAGGAGCAATTCTAGGTCGGAGCTTTTGACTGTAGGAAGGCAACACCATCCCTCCACTTGATGTCCTGTCCCTCCACTGGAGGTAGACCCTACAAGTTCCCCCTCCACACTGTAGGGTACTTTATCCAATTCGGGAAGCAGGTGCAGCCGCAGGCCCCGTAAAACCCACTTGTTTACTGACTTGCCTGAGCATGCGCAGTGAGGCTGCATGCTGTGGGCTGCCTGCCAGGCTGGACTGTTCCTCGTGATTGGGACCTGTCAGCCTATCTGTGAACGACCTGAGCTCGTGCCTGGAGCATGTGTGAATTCTGATTGGATGAGGTGGGGCAGAGCTAGAAGGAGGTGAGTCGGCACAAGTAGAGAAGAGTATAGTTTTAGCCCTTGCCGTGAGTAGAAGTAGTAGAAGAGAAGCTGTTGTAATAAGAGATGTTTTCGCCCTTGCATTGAGTAGAAATAGTAGAAGAGAAGCTGTTGTAATGGAGTTGTTTTAGCCCTTGCCGTGAGTAGAAGTAGAGTAAGAGAAGCTGTTGTAATAGGAGTAGTTTAGCCCTTGCCCTAAGAAGAAGCTGCTAGGGAAGAGAGCTGTAAAAGAAAAAGCCCAAAGTAAAGTTGCTGCGTGAACCCGACTTGGTGTCCAAGTCGTTCTTGTCGCCACAGGCCAGAGACTGTGGAGAAGGGAGACCGGACAATCCAAGGTTCTTCCCTTTGATTGCTGAGAGTCTCTCACCTCCCAGATCTCTGGTACATTCTAGAGCCCCCCCCCCACCTCCTACCTCCTGAGGTTGCTTGTTTCCATTCTTTCTGCTGTCTCTTGGGGCTTTAGTAATATTCCCCACCACTCAATACCTAGTCATGATCCACCCTTCCCCTCCCTCTTCTCTCTCCTACTGAAGTCCCTCCCTCCCTCTGCTCCCCGTGACTATTTTCTTCTCCCTCCCAAGAGGGATTGAGACATCCTCATTTTGGTCCTTCAGCTTGTTATCCTTCTTGAGTCCTGTGGGTTGTGTTCCCAAATAATGAAAGTAAAGTTAATTTATAGAAGAAATCAGTGATGTTTGAAAGTGATATCTAACTGAGGGGCAGACAAAGTGATGAATCAGAGAAAGATTTGACAGAATGAGTCAGAGATAAGATAACCCCAACTCTCATGAGAGCAGTATAGGAAAGAGAAGTTATTTAAAAGCACTTCAGGGAGAGAAAATTAGTACAGAATCAGTTGGGAGTCAATGCTGTGAGTACAGTAGAGTGGAGTTGAGTTTGTTCATGAGGTCAGGCAGTTCAATGCAGGTCAGAAGATCAGTTGAAGCCAGAGAATAAGAAGGAGCCAAACGATTAGAACAAATTGCCAGTAGTTTGAGGTCAAGCAGAACAATTCAGTGAGAAGCTGAAAAAGCCAGATTAAATCAGTCAGGTTGGAGAAGAGTGAACCAGAACACCTGAGTTGAACCAGCCACAGGACTCAGAAAAAAGTCAGAAAGGGTGAGCTTATTCAGCAGTAAACCTCTGAGATGACAATTACATCTGATGAATAAAAGATACTTTTACATTAGATGTAGTCTGTGAAGATTTTATCATGCACTAAATTTTATAAATGAAACACTAAATTACAATCACAACTTTTCAAATAAAACTGTATTTTGGTTCACTTGTAATTTCTTACCTTACTGCTTTGAGTACTCTGATGGGTTTAGCTCATGCACATCTGAAAGGCTATTCTCTGTGATATCTCTGTCCTAATGTTTTGTCTGCTTGATTTGGAGTGACAGCCTGTGAGAAACTGGCTCATTGACAATGCAGTGATAAGATATAGCTTTTATTGAGATTCAGATGGCCATAACCATCATGAAAGAGAGCTAACATACTGACTTATATGAAGGTCTTCCTCAAGATGACAGCAAAGAGATAAAAAGGAAAAGCTGATAGTTAGGTCTATGCTAGTGAGAATATGACCATTGAGATTTCTGGGAGGACTGAAGAAACAAGTAAGCATTCAGTCTCCACTCTCACCAGTTCCAGCTTCTTGTAATCTTATGAGATGAAGAAGGTTGCCTGGATATAGGCACTTCTCATTAGTATCTGCCTATGCCAGGAGAGTTGTCAGTGATGGAGCTGCATTTGAATCACCTCTCACTGGTTTACCAGTATAGACTTGGAATCTGACATGCACTTAGTTGCCTCTTCTGTCTCTGTCTGGGGTAAACAGACATTTCTCTGTCTTTCAGGGAAAGTGATACAAGACACAACCAGCTTGTTGCTATAGTGTTTATTGATTTAAGCATGACAAACAGTCACACTCATGACAAATCTTGAAAGATACATTCTTACAAACATGTCCTCTATTAGGTACTACGGGTTCTGGACAGTTACACAGCATAATGATATTCTTCTGAGAAACAGCGTTCTGACTGTGAGTGGATGATAAACACAGGCCTAGCACCAGAAGGAGCAGTCATAGCTTCCTGTTCTCTCCAGAGTTATCTTTCCTACATTCAAAAGCGTGTTACTGTAGTCTCCTGCCTTCATGTGTAATAGACCAAGTGCCAATGGTGAGACAAGCTCCCATCTCAGCAGCGATAATGGCAATTAAAGTTGGTAGAGAAGTAACATGTACAAAGCAGAAAGCCAGTAACACTCACTTGCCATGCTTGTATTAAAAGACCTTATTTATTTGCAAATTCAGAAAACAAACAAACAAAAATAATTAGGAGTAAACAGGCTGGTCCTGCCACAAATTATTAAATTATAAATTTTTTAGATATTGTCTAGGGGCTAAATTTAAAGGTTTAAAATTGAGAATATGCTGAATGCAACTAATCCATAAAATCAACTATTACTAAATTTTAATATCACACTATACTGAATTATGCATACATGAGCTCTGAAGCTAAAGCAACTTAAGTAAACATGCATATTTTATCATTACCCATAGTTCCAAGAGAAGAAATAAATAATCAAAGAAATTTGGTAATATTTTGCTTTATAATTGCTATTGAATGTTTGAGTTCTGACTTCCCACAAAAAGGACTTGGTATCCCTATACCCATGGTTATTCTTAAAGAAAGAGGACAAATTGAAACATTTATAGAGTGGCTTAAATGGCATTAGAGATGCATCTAGACAGACTGTTTATAAGATGATCTTGGAGCACAGAGATCAGAGTCCTAAAATGTTTGCCACTTCATCTCTTTCCAAAACAGAACCTGAGAAGGTGCAAACAGCTTCCAGAAGATGTGCAGAGCAGGCAAGATAAACACTGGGGATCCTCCAAGGACAGAGTCCCTGGATAGCACCCTGAGCTTTCAGTTAAGGCAGGGCAGGGTGATGTGTAACCCACATCTCAGCACAGGGACCCCTCACACTGCCTGCTTCCACTCCTAGCAGTGGTGAGTGGTTCTGTACATATTAGGCAGCTCCGCACACATAACTCTTATCCTAAATGAAAGTGGTAGCTTTCCCTCGGCTTGCACATAAGCACCATGTGTGGTAGATTGATGACTCTGCTAATACTTCTCAAAACGTAGGGTATACTAAAGCCAGCATGTAAATGATTGTATCTTCTTTCCTTAGGGTGAACTTCAGAAGCTCTGGAGAGTTTGAGGCTCCTTTTCCTTATACAGCAGCAGACTGAGTAATGAAACCTGATGTTATCTTTACCCACCTCCTGCTCTTAATCTTATGGCACTCTTGCCTCTGCTGCTTAGGATAACTCTCCAGATTTCTCTATTGGCACCCAAGCCGTTCCCGTGTCTGTCTTTTTTAACTAAAATGAACAGAGAAAGCAGCTGCTTGGGATGCAACTCTAGAAATAAATGACTTAATGCTTAGGAAATCATGAGACAGCTGCCAATCCACAGGCAGATGACTGGGACTTCACAGCTTACAACCATCACCTTAGAAACAGATCACAGACATGAGTGTAAAACCCCAAACTCTTAAACTACAAGAGAACTTAAGAGGAACAGCTCAAGTTGCAGATACAAGGATTGATTTTCTAGTTAGGACTCCACAAGAAGACAGAGAAGAAGCACAAACCACCATCAGAATCACATCATATTAAGAAGTTTCTGCACAGCAAACAAACAATAGCATGAACAGGTAACATACAAACTTGGAAACTATTCCCAGCTATTCCTATGACACAGTCCTAAAAATATCCAAAAATAGATAAATTACTCTAAGAATATAGGATGATACCAATTTTTAAAATTGACAAAGCATCTAAAAAGAAATTTCTTAAGGAAAGAAACACAAAACCTAATGAAAAAGATGTTCAAGAACATTAGTTATCAAGAACATTAAGTCAAAAGTACACTGAGAGTCTATATTTCCCCACTTAGAATGACTGTTCTAAAATAACAGTACGTTGTGGAAGCAGCTGAAGCTGTGAAGGAATCTAAGTATGTCATTGAAGAGTGGTAATCCTTCTCTTCAAAAAAAAAAAAAAAAGGAAGCCCGGCCTTAAAGGATGGACAAAGGTATTTCTCTTCCCCTGTGGTGCATCATCTAAGCCTCTTGCATGAGACTTACTAACATACCTGAGAACTGAAGGGGGCCCCTTACTATTTAATCCAGCTGATTGAATCCATATGATTCTCTTTGTGCTGGTAAAATTCTACTCTTCAATGCAGATTCCCTTCCTAGTAGAAAAGTTGACTACAACTCAAAGCAAACCCCCTTTTGTCCCTCTACAGCCTTCTCTCTTCCAACCCAAGAAGGAAGTACAAATGTTTCTTGACTGTTATATTGTAGTATAGGTGCCTTGTGCTAATTGCACACTATGAAGGCACAGGACAATACATGAGCTCTTAGTTGGCTCCCTTTAATTCTTACTGCTTTTTAATCCCATAAGAATATACCCTTTCCAAAAGAAATGGGAATTTTCTATTGTAGACAGCACAAGAGAGGATAACTCAGGATTTTTAGGAGAAACATGTGGCCTGGATCTAAAATGGTAGATTTCCTTTCCCAACAACTCAGTAATAATGCCAAAGGCTATCCTTGCCTCAGAGCAAGAGTAGCCACTGCCACACTCACTCAGGAGTTCAAAATCCATCAAACAAAAGATGTGAAACCCCACTGAAGAAAAACACAATAATGCTACAATTATTCAATTGCTTCTCAAACAGAACTAAAATAATTAAACTCTGCTAAGGAGCAATCCTAAATAGACAAGGACACAGTGGTCTGAAACTCATGAACAAACATGTATGCACATGTACATTATATGTATAAATATGTTCATTTATTCACTCAGGGTCTTCACATACTGGTCCTAAATTCAATGTTGTTTCTGTATTTACATAGCAATTCCAATAGATTGTTTGCAGTTACATATAGACTGTGTAAATAAATGACCTACCAATGCATCTACTTACTCTTTTATTTTCTTCTCAGAAAAAAAATTACCCCATTCAAATAGCAAGTATATGTGATAGGAATATTACTATATGTCCATATATCTTTACTGTATTTTCTTGTATTTGGAAACAGTGGGATGTATATTTCAGAACTTTTCCATGATAAGTAAAAGAGATCAACGATTTTTTTTTTAATTTATGAGTACACTGTTGCTGTCTTCAGAAACACCAGAAAAGGGCATTGGATCCCATTACAGATGGTTGTGAGCCACTATGTGGTTGCTGGGAATTGAACTCAGGACCTCTGGAAGAGCAGTCAGTGCTCTTAACCACTGAGCCATCTTTCCAGCCAACGATTTTTTTTTTAATTATGGAAAAACAAGCACAAAGTCGCTGTCTGCCAAATGGAATATCTCCAGCTCTCTACAGCAAATGTGGACTCATCAGTTTATCAGACACACATGGAAGCTGATGCATCTGGGAAGGACAGATCAGGGTGGGGCTTGGGACTACTTATGTTTGCACAGAAGCAAGGTGTGGCAGAGATATTTGGCTGCATATTTTTCCATGGTTTACTTAAATAATAAATATAAGTAGGTGAAAATATGCTGCCAGTGTTACCCCAAAGCTTCTTCTTCTTCTTGTAATAAAATTTAATTGAGAGATTTGTCAAAGATACTGTGATTTCTTTTATTTTGACTCTATGTCCCTTTTAATACCCCATCGAGTGAAGAAAATGTGTTTTTGATAAGTGAAAAAGTTCTACACTGGTTAAAAATGATAAATGAGACTGAATGTGAGATGGAAAAGTTAAAAAAAATAAAATAAAATAAAACAAAACAAAATAAAATAAACAGAGTTATAACTAAATACAATGTACAACAGAATAGAGTGGCCAGCAACATAAAATCTACTTTCTGTGATAAGTCTCTCTCTCTCTCTCTCTCTCTCTCTCTCTCTCTCTCTCTCTCTCTCTCTCTCTCTCCAAGTGCTGGGATTAAAGGTGTGCACCACAGCTACCTAGTAATAAGTCTCTTTTTAAAAACCTTTTCTTTACTTATTATATTTACATGTGCGAGTGTTTTGCTTGCATGTCTCTGTGTACCTTATGTATGTCTGATGACTACGAGACCAGAAGAAGAGAAGAGGGCATAGGATTGCCTTGGGAGTTTCAGATGGTTGTGAGTGCTAGGAACCAAATCTGGGTCCTATATAAGAGCAGAAAATTATCTTAACTGCTAAGCTATCTCTCAGGGATCTCCTGAATTTGTGTCCTTGGGGCTGGCTTACCTGTGAGCCTCACATCCATAGCCAGCTCTATTGTGCTGTCCAGGCAGATGCAGGGCCCCTTCTCCCTAGTGCTGTAGCAGGTGAGGGGAAGGGCCAGCTCTCCTGTGTTTTTGGCCCCTATCCTCCCTGCTATAGATGGCAAGGGACAAAGATCTTGGAGGGCATCTCTCCCTTGCCCATACTTCAACACAGCAGACAGGTTGTGGGGCCAGCTTTCATACTCACACCCCTGCCATCAGGGTTAGCTGTATTGTGCTGCTCAGGCAAGGTACAGGACCCACTCTCCTGAGTGCTGCAGCTGGTTAGTAGCAGGGTCAGCTCTCTTGCTCATCCCCCATGGCCACATGCTCAGGTGAGGGATGGGGCCAATTGTACACAGCCCTCAGACATCAACATTTCCCAGAGTAGCAAACCAAACCAGGGGCATCTTCCTGGTAATAAATAGGTTCCTGCTGCTGCAGGACAATGGATGGAGATGTTGGTCGTAGTGACAGCACAGTCCAGGATCCCACTATTGCCTCAGGTGTTATCACTGGCCACTCACATCAGGTTGTTCCTCACTACCCTCAAATCTCCCATTCTGCCTCTCTTCATTGTGCCCACATCCTTCTATCTCTCTTTCTCTTCCATTTCTCTGCCACTCACTTGCTCCTCTTAGTGGCACTCAGGGTGTCTGAGTGCCTGGAGCTATTTTAGGGGTAGTCTTTGGAGAGCTATGTCCCTCTTGTGTGTTAGGCACTGGGCAGGGGTCATCTCAGGCATGGTCAGCCCCATTCCCAGGCCTGGGCAGTGTTGGAGATCTCAGGCTAGCTCCCTGTCCAGACCCTATGCCACCAATTTGGTGATTGCCCCAGGCTTACTTCTTTCCTGGATCCAAGCAAGGGTTGTCTGTCTTAGGCTCAATCCTGTCTGCGCCTCACGGTACCAGGAGGAATTTTTCTAGTCTCTGGCTTGATCCTCATCTGGAATGTCTAGTGCCAAATTGGTGGTCATCTCAGGCTAGCTCCCTGTCTGAACACCCTGGGTGCTGTACTGGTGGTGGTCTCAGGCTTGCTTTTTTCAGCGAGTGTTAGGCTACTAATCATTCAGATGTTCACAGGTCAGAACACTAAGCTTAGACATAGCTTCTCTTCTCTCTGCCACCTACTGACTTACATGTGACTCTTCATTGTTTTTGTTTTGTTTTGTTTTGTTTTGTTTTGTTTTGTTTTGTTTTGTTTCTAAGAGAAGGTACCCAAAGCTGACGTGGAACTCACAGCTTTTCTCTCTTGGCCTTTCTCATCTTGGGAGTACAGAACTGTTGTACATTGGCTGGCTTGTATCGACCTTTGACAGCTGCCTGCCTACACATGTGAAATCCGAATAAATCCAAGAAAATACTGGAGCAACCTTTGGCTCAGTGTCAGTAACTGCAAGGTTCATGCGTTGGGGTGTTGCTTTGGGCACAGTGTATTCAGATGCTGATTACTGTGCCAGAGATCTGGTTGCAGTCTGGACACTGGCGTTGTTATTTTCCTCGGAGCACCTCCTGTCTCAATGTTGTGTAAACGCATAACGACACAGATGTAATTTTTGTTGTTTGTGTGCATGTGGTGTCGTGGTTGGCCATATTATATTGCATAACCACTTAGGGTGCTCATCCCTAGAAGAAGCTAATACACCTCCTTTCAGCACTCACTAGGTACTTGTATGTAGTTCTTTGTCTAAGGGTGGGAATCTGTGCAGTTTCCCTCCTTCATGCTGGCATTGGCTATTGATATTGGCACTGGTCAGGTCTTGCTTAGGTAGCCACATTACTGAAGTATCCTGACCGAAGTTTTCCTGTCATATCTAAAAGAAACAATTTCACAACAGGCATCCTGTTCCTCTGGAACTTTCAATTTTTCCCTATTCTAAGATGTTTTGAGCCTGAGATATGGTTATCTGATTGGACTTAAGGCCTGCTCAACTGGAAAGACTCATGCCTAGCCAACTCTCTGAGCTTGGTAAAGTCATAGATCTTGGGAAGAGACTTTGACTGCCATTTTACTAGACCAGCATAATCCCTAACCACACTCTAAAAACTTATCCTCACACCCACAGATAAGTGTAGCCCTCACTCCCCAGCAAAGAAGTTTCTCTCTGCAGCAAACCAAAGGTCATTATGGAAAACCATAACTGACCACAGTACAAAGATCATCTAAATATGGGGATTCCAGCCCCAATGACTATATCTGCAACATGATTCCTTTATTTTATTTTTTGAAGTATGTATGTGTGTTTGTGTTATATATATTTATCTATGTGTTTATTATAATATCCATCCCTATCTTTCTCCCTAGCACTATCAGCTCTTCCTCTATCATGTCTCCCTCCCAACTTCATTTTCCTCTCTTTAATTATCTGTTTGTTTTTAATATATGGAGTCCAATCAACAATCCTCATGTGTGCCTGTGTGTTGAGCCATTCATTGGGACATGGGAAATTTGCACCTCTGAAGTACAGAGACTCCCCATTCCCCAAACAGCTATCAGTCCATTACGAGTCCTTCTGCTGGAGAATGGGACCCAAAATCCCTGCTCATCTTGAGGCTAGAATTTGTTTTATTTTGCTTTCTTGAGACAGGGTTTCTCTGTGTAGCCCTGGCTGTCTTGAAACTCACTCTGTAAGCCAAGCCTTGAACTCAGAGATCCTCCTGCCTCTATGCCACAAGTGCTGGGACTCCCACTACCAGACCTTGATGCTGGAATTTTATTGCCTTGGTCCTGTGCAGGCAACCACAGCTGCCATGAGTCATGTGTGCAGCCTCCATGCCACACCTAGAGGGCACATTTCATTGTTGTTCTCCGTATGCTCCAGATTATATCTTCATTCTAGGCCCTCTTCTACAATGTTCCATTTGTCTTGAATCTGGGATAGATACAGATGTTCCATTTATGGCTAAGAACCCACGGTTACTTATTCTCAAGACTCTGAGCATTCAAGGGCCTGCATTAACCTTTACCTACTGCAATAAGTAGGTTCTCTGACCAAGGCCTGGAACTGCACACACCTATGGGTATGAACACAAGTACTTAATAACACAGATTGGACACATTGCCATTTAGAAAAGCAACATCAGTATCTTCTCCCTTAAGTCCTCTGTTTTCCTTAGTGTACAACAATTTCTGAGATATTCAAAGCAATGGACAAAATTATAAAATAATATGGCTTATCACTAATTTATTCTTATTTCTGACCAAAGTGTATTTCTCTTAACAATATATTTATATGAAATAATCATATCTGGAAAGCATGCAGTCCCCATACACTCAGTAATGTGATACATAAAATTGTTTAACCACGTTATATTCACAATAGATGAAGTGCATTTATGGACCAACTTTTTCCTTCCTAAAACTTGCTTTTCTCTAACTTTTGCAAGCTGTCTCTGCCATTGAAAATGTATCTGTGAATATTGCACAATGAACCAAAAGTATCTTTGCAGATGTTCAGTGGATTTGTGAGTTCCTTCAAACACCCACAAATTTACCCCAGAGCCTCAGCTAATTTTCACTTTGCAGATCTGTGAAATGTTTTAAAATAAAAGAAGCACATGAGGAAATCTCCACTTGGCTGTTTCCTTCTGCCTTAGACACTAACACTTTATCGCTTATCCTGATTTGACATCTTTCTATGAAATAAATATGGATGCATTCAAACAGCTCATCACACATTTCCTTATGGAGAAATGTCTACCACAAGAGAAAGGGAAGAGAACTTGTGACCAGATAGCCTATTCTGTCTCTAATATCTATGCTGAGACTGCAGAACTTTGGTGAAAATTGTTCTTTCACATCCAATTTTAACTTTCCATTTCAGGTTAATCTTATTCTCTGTGCAATCCAAGGCAAATTTCAAAAGTCTAGCTTGTCTTTGCATAATTCTGCATGGGCATTTTAAACCACATTAACAGAGCTTGAGGTGTTTTTCTGCATGTAAAAGTTGTACACAATAAATGCAGAAATCGAATTGGATATGCACAGTGCTTATAGTATTACCTATTACTGTGAAGATCATCAGGATTATTGTTCTACAGTTAGCCTCTGACAATTGGCTGATTCTGGCTCATTTCAGAAAGTCAGTAGATGAGCTATGAAGAGATTATACTGATTCCAAGTATAGAAATTTATTCAAATAAATGAGACTATTCAAATAAATAACAAAATCAAGTTCTGAATATCCAACATTTATATCTAGTATGTAATTAAAGTCAATACTCATAGAAACAAACATTACCTAAAGGAAAATTCAACCAACAGAAACAAAACAAGAAATAGCAAAGAAAATGGAATATTTACAATAAAAGAATATTTTTCTTCTTTTTTTATTATTTTCTTAATTTACATTTCAAATGTTATCCCCTTTCCTTGTTTCCCCTCCAAAAACCCCTATCCCTTCTCCTCCCCCCCCCCACTATCAACCCACCCACTCCCTTGGTCCTGAGAATATAAAAGAATATTAAAATGGCTCTTGTTAAAAATTTGCCACATGACCAAGAAATGAACATGTCAAAGGCACCAGAATAACACTAACACTTTATCTCTTATCCTGATTTAGCATCTTTCTATGCAACAAATATGGATGCATTCAAACAGCACATCACAAATTTCCTTATGAAGAAATGTCTACTACAAGAGAAAGGGAAAGGAACTTTAATCAGAAAGATCAAAAACTTCAGTGCATAGTGTAGAAGATACAGGAGGTAGGATTAGGCACAAGCTCAGCATGGTATGTAACAGAAGAGAACAACATTGCTTAATGATATCTTTATAGCAATGGTCAAAGTAATTATGTTCAAGAAGGGGAGTTGGTGAGGCCAGTGTGCAGTGGTAATTAGACCTGAGATTGAACTTCAAGAAAAGGGAGAGATTGGCAATGTCTGAATAAATGAAAACCAAGAGTTCACTTAGTAAAAAGATAATTGTAAATGAATTCTCATATGGGTCAGCATAACCCAAACAGACAAAAGCATAAAACACCTCTAAGTCATGTTTCTACTGGATCACTGAAAATCAGTGATGTAAAGAACACTGAAAACACAGACACAGAATAAACACACTAACCATGGGGATGGGGGTAATTGTGAAGAAATTACACACGACAACAAGTCAGAGAAAGTTTTCCTTTAAATACTGGAAAGGGGAAAATCATCTCCAGCGTTAGAAACTGCAGTAGAGCAAGTAACCGAGATGAGAGCTGGGTCAGTATCCAAAGGCCACCTCTATGAGAAGTCGTGTCTCCAGCAGTGCCTCATGAAGCAGAAGCTTGCAGAGGCGACTTCTTCATCAGAAATGTAATCTATGGTGGTAATTTGAACTTATAGAGAGGAATAAAAGCCACTATAAATGATAAGTAGAGTAGGCTTTCACATGCTTAGAGTTTAAAACATAATGTGTAGTTTCTGTCAAAATTATTAAGAACTGGTTATTGTTTTTACCATAGCAGAAAGATAACAGCTGTGGAATAAAGCTGTAAGATTATTAGGCTCCTGCAAAAGGAAGACTTACTTATACAACCAATATATAGTGTAAATAAAATTTAAAAGAACAGTATGGCATTCAAGAATATTTTAAATAGGAAGTTCTGAGCATGGACTTGAAATCTGAAGCCAGGAACTGTGAAAACCTGCAGATGGGACATACACAGCAAGGGGACCAACCATTCCAGTGCTGGTAACGAATAGACACACCAAGAAGAACAAGAGAAGAGATAGCCTGAGTCAGGGTGTGCAAAGGCAACATTCCATGCTCATGGAGTTCTCAGGACCTCTGGCAAAGGTTGAGTTTGCCTGCTCATTGAAGGAGAGTTTTCTAGACAGCCTTGAAGATGATGTGGATTTTCCTATGGTTTTTAGTATTTTACATAGACTCATG
The DNA here is from genome assembly GCF_000001635.26 of Mus musculus. NCBI lineage: Eukaryota > Metazoa > Chordata > Mammalia > Rodentia > Muridae > Mus > Mus musculus. Next base: position 39,804,461 of record NC_000069.6, read on the forward strand.
AATATATGCATATAACCAGCACTAAAGCAAAAGCAGGAGATATTAGGAGGGCAAAGAGGTGAGAAAGGGGAGGAATATGTGTTTATGGGTTCTATACACAACAGGCGCTAAGATGGAAATGTATTTGCATAACAATGAATATCAACAGTGAAAGTTAACAATAAACAAATAAATAAAGGCATCCTTCAAGACAATTGACAGAAAGATTGCAGAGTGAGAATAAGGTCTGGAACACACATACATATCCAATAAGGTGACTGTACAAAATATTTTTACAAAAGAATTTTTATGCAGTGAGAAGGCATGTCAGTCAACATAAGACAGGCAATGGACTACCAATAAACTTGAAAACTTAGAAATGAACATGAGTAGAAATAAACATTAAAAACCTCATCAGCACCACCATACATTTGATGGAATCCTCCTAGCTCACTAGAGGCCACTCCAGCACCCATAAACTCTCTACTCATTACCATATCCTGTCTAAAACCTTTGTCAGAAGCTTCCTGCTCCACCAAAGGCCACACAATCCTCCAGAACCAAGGTAGCCAGAACTCCAGCCCCTTATAGAGTTGAAAGACAAGAAAATTACAATGAAGCCTACCCTATGTACATGGTAAAAGTCGTTAAGGAGGAAATTAATAAATTCCTTAAATAAATCACAGAAATGACAAACAAAAAAATTGGAGAAAAAGCAATAAATCCCTTAAAGAAAGTCCAAAAAAAAAGCATAAAACAATTGAAGGAAACAAAAGAGTTCAAGAAATAAAAAGGGAAATGGAAGCAATAAAGAAACCACAAACTGAGGGAATGCTCGAAATAGAACATCTAAGTAAGCAAACAAGAGATGAATCTCAGGCTTGGATGATATGATAGAAGGACTAGATACATCACTTGATAAAAATGTTAAATCTAAAATTATCCTGACCAAATTCTATAGGAAATATGGGACACCATAAAAATAAAATTAAAAAGGGGAGGCCTAAACCTATGAAGAATAGAAATAGAAGAGGGGCAAGAAATAGAGCTCAAGGGCTCAGAAAATATTTTTAACAAAAATCATAAAAATTTTTCCTAACCTAAAGCATGGCATGCCTACAAAGGTCAAAGAAGCTTAGAGAACACCAAGTAGAATGTGAAAGAAAAGAAAATCCCCTTGCCTCATAATAAAGCACTAAACACAGAGAACAAAGAAGGCATATTAAAAGTTATAAGAAAAAAAGGCCAAGTAAGATATAAGGTCAAAACTATTAGAATTATACCCAACTTCTCTGGAGAATCTAAGAGCCAGGATGGCATGGACAGATGTCTTACTTACTCAAAGAGACCTCAGATGCAAGCCCAGACTACTATATGCAGCAAAACTTTTCCATCACCATAGAGGAAAAACAAACAAACAAACAACAAGGTACTTTATAATAAAGTCAAATTTAAACAACAGCTATCCACAAATCCAGCCCTACAGAAGGTATTAGAAGACCTCCAACCCAAGGATAAGTATAGCCATCAAAACGGAGGAAATAAATATTCTCACACCATCAGAAACTAAAGGAGGTAAACACACACACACACATCCCATACACTACCACAACCAACAACACCATCATCACCACCACCAAGAACAACAACAAAATAACAGGAATTAACAATCACTGGTTATTTTAGTTCTCAATATAAATGGACTCAATTCCCTAATAAAATGACATACACTAACAGAACAGATAAAAAAAAAAAAACAAACAAAAAAAACAAAAAAACAAAAAAGAAAAAACAGGACAACTCTTCTGCTTATGTAAGAAGCGCACTTCAACATTAAAGATAGATACTATCTAAGAGTAAAGGCTGAACAACGTTCTTTCAAGCAAATGGATCAAAGAAACAAGCTGGTGTGTCTATTCTAATATCTAACAAAACAAACTTCAGGCCAAAGCTAATCCAAAGAGATGGGAAAGGGCAACTCATACTCATCAAAGAAAAGTTTCACGAAGATGATTTTTAAATTCTTAACATCTCTGCCACTAACCTGGGGGCATTCACATTTGTAAAGACTACTAAAGCTTAAGTCACACATCAACCCTCAAACATTAATGGTGGGAGATTTTTTCAACACTCTTACCAATAGAAAAGTCATCCAGACAAAAACTAAACAGAGAAGTATTGAAGCTACCAGATGTTGGAAACAAATGGACCTAACAGATATCTACAGGACATGTCATCCAAACCCAAAAGAATAAATCTCTACAGCACCTCATGAAACATTTTCCAAAAGTGACCACAAACATGGCCACAGAGCAAGTCTCCATAGATACAAGAACATTTAAATAACCCCCTGTATCTTATCAGAATACCATAGATTAAAGCAGCAGCAGAAACAAGATAAAGCCCGCAAACTCCTAGAAATTGAACAATTCTCTACTGGGTTTTTTTTTGGGGGGGGGGGTTAAGGCAGAATAAAGAAAGAGATTGAAAACTTCCTAGTATTCAATGAAAATCAATGCACAACATTCCCAAATTTATGGACACATGAAAGAAGTGCTAAGAAGAAAATTCATAGCATAAAGTGCTTTCATAAAGAAAAAAATGTAAAGATCTCATACCAACATAAAAGCACACACGAAAGCTCTAGAACAAAAAGAAGCAAGGTCATACAAGAGAAATAAATAACAGATAATAATCAAACTCAGGGCTGAAATCAATGAAATAGAAACAAAGAGAACAATAGGAAGAATCATTGAAACAAAGAATTGATTCTTTGAGAAAGTATACAAAACCAATCATCCCTTATCCAAACTAAAAAGTGCGGAAAGAAAATCCAAAATAGCTATTTAGAAATGAATAGAGGGACATGACAACAGACAGCAACAAAATTCAAAGTATCATTAGGTCAGACTTTAAAAATCTACACTGAACAAAATTAGAATAATAAAAATCAAAATGGATAATTTTCTTCATAGATATGACTTAGTAATGTAAATAATGATCAGATAAACAATTTAAACAGGGTTATAATCCCCAATGATAGAAGCAGTCATTAAAAGTCTCCTAATCAAGGAAAGCCCCGGGTCAGATGTTTTAGTGCAGAAATCTACCACTTTCAAGGAAGAGCTAAAGCAAATACTTCTCAAATTATTCTACAAAATAGCAACAGGGAAAGCACTGCCAATTCATTTCATGAGGCCACAGTTATCCTAATACCCAAAGCATGAAGATTCAAAGAATTAAGAGTTGCAGACAAATCATAAACACAGATGCAAAAATACTTAACAAAATACTTACAAACTAAATCCAAGAACACATCAAAAAGATCATCAGCCATGATGAAGCGGGCTTTATCCCAGAGATGCAGGGATGCTTCAACATATGGAAATCAGTCGATGTAATCCACCATATAAACAAATTGAAAGAAAAAGTACCATATGATCATCTCATTAGATGTTGAAAACGCTTTTGACAAAATCCAACACTCCTTTAAGATAAAAGTCTTGGGGATCATAGGAATAAAGGGACATACCTAAACACAATAAAGAATATTTACAGCAACCCTAGAGCCAACAGCAAATTAAATGTAATTCCACTAAAGCAATTTCACTAATATCAGGAACAAGACAATGTTGTCCACTCTATATATATCTGAACAATATAATCCTTGAAGTTCTAGCTAGAGAAATAAAAAAAAAAAAGGAGATCAAACTGAATACAAATTTAAAAGAAAGGAGTCAAAGTATTGCTATTCACATTCATGACATGAAAAATCCTACCAGGGAACTCCTACAGCTGATAAACACCTTCAGCAAAGTGATTGGATATGAAATTAACTAAAAAATGTCAATTCCCCATCTATATACAAATGATAAATGAGCTGAGAAAGAAATCAAGGAAACAACACCATTTACAGTAGCCATAAATGAATATAAACTATTTTGGTGTAATTCTAATCAAGCAAATGAAAAGCCTGTATATCAGGACTTGAAGTCTTTAAAGGAAGAAATTGAAGAAGATATCAAAAGTTGGAAAGATCTCCCATGTTCATCAACTGGTAGGATCAACATTTAAAAATGGTGATCTTAACAAAAGCAAACTACAGATTCAATGAAATTCCCAACACAATTCTTTACAGACCTTTAAAGAACAATACTCATCTTCATACGGAAAAAAAAAAACAAACAAACGAACAACAACAACAAAAAAAAAAAAAACAGGAAAGCTAGAATAATCCTATACAATAGAAGAACATCTGAAGGTATCACCTTCCCTGATTTCAAATTGTACTACAGAGCTATAGTAATCACCACCACCACCACCATCATCATCATCATCATAGCACATGTTATTGGCATAGAAAGAGACCAATTAATCTGCATAATAAAATCATAGACCCAGACAAAAATCCACACACATATGATCACTTGATTTTTTTTATTTTAAAACATCAGAAATATAAAATGAAAAAAGAAAGCATGTTCAACAAATAGCGCTGGTATAATTGGATGTCACATTCAGAAAAATACAAATAGATCAATATCTATTACCATGCACAAAACCCAAGTCCATGTGGATCAAAAACCTCAACATAAGACCAGATAAACTGAACCTGATATAAGAGCAAGTGGGGAATAACCTTGTATGCATTGGTACAGAAGACGCCTTCCTGAACAGAACACCAACAGCTCAGACACTAAGATTAACAATTATTAAATGGGGCCTCATGAAACTGAAAACTGGTGTAAGGCAAAGGACATTGTCAATAAAACAAAGCATCAACCTACAGAATGGGAAAAGATTTTCACCATCTCCAAATTTGACATAGAGCTAATATCCCAAATATATAAAGACCTCAAGAAACTAGACATCAGCAAACCAAATAATTCAATTTTTAAAAATGGGATACAGATCTAAACAGAGAATGTCCAACAGAGGAATCTGAAATGTCTGAGAAACAAATATTCAACTCCTTAGCCATCAGGGAAATGAAAATCAAAACAAATTTGAGTCTCAATCTTCCACCTGCCAAAATGGCTAAGATTAATAACAAATGGCAGCTCACGCTGGCAAGAATGTGGAGCAGGGGGAACACTCCTCCATTGCTGGTGGGAGTGCAGCCACTGTAAAAATCACTGTGGCAGTTTCTCAGAAAATGAGGAGTTGGTTTACCTAATAACCCAGCTATAACTCTCCTGGGCATATAACTAAAGAACACTCCATCCCACCACAAGGGCACTTGCTCAAATATGTTCAAAGCAGCTTTATTCATAATAGCTAGTAACTGCAAACAACTTAGATGACCCTTGTCTGAAAAACAGATAGAGAAAAGGTGGTACATTTACACAATGGTATAGTACTCAGCTGTTCAAACAATGACATCATGAAATCTGTAGGTATACAGATTGAACTTGAAATAAAATCAAATCACCCTGAGTGAGGTAAACCAGATCCATAGACAAACATGGTATGTTCTCAATTATAAATGGAAAGTACCTGCTAAGTAAAGGATAAGCACAGACCCAGAAAGGCAACGTAACTTGGAAGACTCAAGGGTAGATGCATCGATCTCTCGTTGGAGGGGAGGGGGCAAAATAGAATAGACTTTGTAGGCAGGCAGGATTGGCTGGAGATGGGAAGAGGAAGGTTCATTCTGTGAGGGAGAGGATGGATGGAATGAGTACTGAGAAAGATGACAGAAACTGGGGCTAAGGGAGTAATTTGTGGCGTTACATAAATCCAGTGCTGTGAAAACTCCTTAGACTCCATGAAAGTGAGCCTAAGGAAGTCTCCTAGTAATAATGGATAGAGCCTGAGCTGGCCATCTTCTATAACCAGGCAAGGCTTCCAGCAGTGAGACTGGGACACCAACCTAGCCACAAAACCTTCCACTTACAGTCTGTCCTGCCTTCATGATATGCTGGTAATGACGGCACAGAGTGTGTGGAACTGGCCAACCAGTGACAGGTCCTACATGAGGCCCATGCTCCAAGAAGGACGTCATGCCTGACACTATGAGAACTGACCAAAATCCAGGGGCTGTTCAGTCCAAAAACTGGTTACATTCCAATATGGCTGGAAAGAGAAACCAAGGAAGTGATTTCTTGTAATATTCATCTGTACTAATAGATTGGTGTCTACCCTGGTTATCATCCAAAAGGAATCATCTAGCAACTCACAGGAACAGATAAATAGACCCACAAACAATAGAGTCAGAGAAACCTGCCAAAAAATGGGAAGGGAGGATTCAAGGAGCAAGAGAGGTTAAGAACCCCAAGAGAATACAACCTACAAAATCAGCTAAGCAGGGCTCACATTGGTTTAGAAACTAAGCTGAGAATCATGGAGTCTGTATGGGTCTGAGCTAAGTACTCTGCCTAAAAGTGGAAGCATGGGAAATTTTGCCAGCACTTGGGACCCTTTTGCTTCTACTGGATTATATGAGAACTTGTACATAGTCTTATTATACTGTGTTAATATGTTATACCATGAGCTGTTGATGTACTTTTTTTTTCTTTTTTGCATGGAAATGGAAAAAGACTGTCCAGGGGGTGTGTGGTGGGTTGGGGGGGAGAGTGCTTGGAGGAGTAGAGGCCATGAAAACCGAAAACTGTAGTCAGGATGTAACATATATTAAAAAATAAAAGTAAAATTAAAAAAATGCTCAACATCCCTAATTATCAGATGATATATAACTAAGTCCCATTGTGACAGCATGCCACCAAAAGATTGCCAAAAATAATAAAGAAAGATCAACAATTGTAAGTGTTGGTAAAGATGCAGGGGGAAAAATAAACTTCCTGCAAATAAAGTTGTGCTAAATTGAAAATTTTCTGGAATAGTTATGCATGGGCTAATATCCAATATATGCAAAGAATTCAAGAAATTAGACTCCCGAGAATTAAAATAAGGGGTACAGAGCTAAACAAAAAATTCTCAACTGAGAAATATCAGATTGCCAAGAAGCACCTAAAGAAATGTTCAACATCTTCAGTTCTAAGGGAAATGCAAATAAAAACAACCCTGAGATTCCACCTCATACGAGTCAGAATGGCTGAGACCAAAAACTCACGTGACAGCAGATGCTGGTGAGGATGTGGAGAAAGAGGAACACTCCTTCATTGCTGGTGGATTGCAAGCTGGTACAATCATTCTGGAAATCAGCCTGATGGTTCCACAGAAAATCAGACATAGTACTACCTGAGCTATACCACTATACCACTATACTCAGCTATACCACTCCTGGCCATATACCCAAAAGATGCTCTAACATATAACAAGGACACATGCTCCACTATGTTCATAGCAGCCTTACTTATAATAGACAGAAGCTGGAAAGAACCCAGACATCCTTCAACAGAGGAATAGATACAGAAAATGTGGTACATTTACACAATGGAGTACTACTCAGCTATTAAAAACAATGAATACATGAAATTCTTGGGCAAATGGATGGTTCTGAAGGATATCATCCTTAGTGAAATAACCCAATCACAAAAGAAGTCACTAGATATGCATTCACTGATGGGATAAGGGGTTTCTGGAGAGGGAACATAAAAAGGGAATAACTTCTGAAATGTAAATAAAGAAAATATCCGGGGCTGGAGGGATGGCTCAGTGGTTAAGAGCACCGACTGCTTTTCCCAGGGTTCTGAGTTCAACTCCCAGGCTCACAGCCATCTATAAAGGGATCTGACATCCTCTTCTGGTGTGTCTGCAGCTACAGTGTACTCATATACATAAAATAAGTAAATCTTTTTAAAAAGAAAAGAAAATATCCAATAAAAACATTTTTAAAAAATTAAAAATGAGAAAATTGTCACTGACAGTTTGGTCATGCTCCAGTAAGTGTATAGGCAACACACACTGGGCTTTGTCTATATCTTTTTTCTCTCTCTCTCTCTTTCTTTCTTTCTTTCTTTCTTTCTTTCTTTCTTTCTTTCTTTCTTCCTTTCTTCCTTCCTTTCTTTCTTTCTTTCTTTCTTTCTTTCTTTCTTTCTTTCCTTCCTTCCTTCCTTCCTTTCTTTCTTTCTTTCTTTCTTTCTTTCTTTCTTTCTTTCTTTCTTTCTTTCTTTCTTTCTCTTTTCTTTGTACGTAGGAGGGAGAGGGAAGTTCCAGGGTTTGGGGGATGAACCTGAGAGGACTGGTAGGTGAGGATACTTTGGTTCATGATGCAAAGTTTACAGGTGACCAATAAACACATCATGAAAAGGAAAAAGTGAGAAAGACTTAGTTGTTAAAAGGAAAATATAAAAAGAAATAAAGCACAGGATAGTCACTTAACAAGAAAGCACTAGGTAAGAGAAATAAACGATATGAAATGATGAAGATGAAGCATGGGCACCCTTGCTGAAATGAAGCAAAGACATAAAAGAGAATACCCTAAGTCCAGCCATGGCACACAGTAGGACGTCTCCAGATGTATATAGGACAGTGAAAGAGCGATTAGGCTGTATTGATGCCAAAGACTGTGGTATGGTGGAAATGACCTGCGTCTTAATATGTGTATGCATTACATTTATATCTAACTCATATTAACATTAAAACTAAAGCCAATCATGCCATGTGATAGAAACTGATTGGAAGCTACATGACCGTAGCCACTGAAGTCAGATGGTGGAGTGTTGCATCTCCTCCTAGTACTGTTGTTTTTAGTGGATTTGTGGAATGGTTTTTAATTTCCTCCAGGTCAAGGTCATCCCTTAGTGTTGTATAAAGTGCACATTTATCTTCCCCAAACTGAACCTGAGAGGTTTCTTAAACTTAGGGACTGACTTGTCAGATGCCAATCAAGACCCAAACTTTTGTATTCAGTCTCCCTTTAGATCAATTTAATTTTCACAAGCCTCATTCCGTAAGAAGAGAGTCACAATTTATAATTACTAAGAGTGAAGGGTATGTACCTTGGGCTTTGACACGCTCACAGAAAATAGAAGAACTAAGGTGTCTCTAGTCAGGAGCATTAGGCCTCAAATACTAGAAACATAGACAAGGACATTGCACTCTACCCCTATAATAATTCTTATGGCTTTGCCTTTTAGAAGCCACTTCCAGAGTTTCAAGTGGTCACTGCCATGGACTGTCCTCCCTTGTGCTGTATTTACACAAAAGAAGTGACCGAGACTTGCAAAGGGTCAGAGCCCAGTATCTAATTCATCCTTCCCATTCAACAGCATAATTGAGTCACACACTTACATTCACAGAGCTAATCAATAAAATGAGTCTGCTTGGCACATGTCCAAGTAGTCACAAATTCACTGCTTCAAGGAAACTTTGTGGCTGACAATTTCGTTTCATTTCATCCTTCTGCCTATGAACGCTCAGTTTGGATGTCAACAGTAAATTTCATTATTTAAGTTTGAAATACTTTTCAAAATGACCTTAAACACTAAAAACACTCTTTCTTTCTGAATTTGTGATAAATTTTATACAATGTAAATGGGATGACACAAATGAAGTCCAGAGTGGCTTTAATAACCCATGCAATGAGTACCTGTCTTTCCTATTCTTATGTACACCCACATTCAACCATATTTCCAACTTTATCTCCTGTTGCTACATAGTCAATACTGTCTCCCAGTGTCATAGTCACAAACCACAGTAACTATATTATGTGACAATATAGCCTTTCTACTACAGAGATCATCATTACTAAAGTATCTTCTTAGTAGTGATACTTTTCAAATAGAAACACAGTGTAACTTGTCAACAAGTAGTGGGGCAGAGCTTCAGAAAGGACCCTACTGATACTCCACTCCCAAAGAGTGCTAACCCTCACCCATGCCTTGCTTGTCTCCAGTCCCTGAGAAAAACTGCTATAGTGAAAGAGCCCATGAGGAAGCCACACAACCACGTGGGATGTGGAGCAAACCTGTGCCGCCAGGTCCACTTCCAGAGCTACAGAAATGGTGAGACATTTGCTATCTTGGGGCAATTAGATCTCTCTGCTTCATTCCAGTAGACTAAAAACAGAAGGAACTCAGGGACTCACATTAATAATCACAGGGTCAGGCATCAGAAGGATCAGTAGCTGGCTGGTCGATGGCATGGTGTACTGGCATCTGGGGCTTCCCAATATGAGGAAACTTACATAAATTGTCTCAATTAGTTATCATCTGCAGATCCAGACATATAATATTAACTATTTGGACACAAATCTTATTCAAAAAGTACCACACTTCAACCACACTTGTCTCACGTAGTTGCTTCTGGTATGTTTGTCCCTAAGTGGGATGAAGCACAACAGTCAGTGTGCCACAGAAACTGAAGAATGCCCCTGGGTGTTTGCTTTGCTCACACTTCACACTCAGAAATGTTACTGCAGGAGAGAGTAGCAAGCCAGTGACCCAAGCCTAAGCAATAACCATTTTCTGCAATATAATTATGCAATTGTCAAAGTTGATTAAGAAGTCAAAACAAAACCTGACAAATTACAAAAGAAAATATAGAACCCGAAGTGGTTTAAACTTAAAATATTTATTTAAGATTTTTTTGACATTGTATAAAAACAATAGGTTTTGGCTTACACACACTTTCACATGTAAAGATCCCACCCCGCCCACGGCATACGGGCTTCTCTGTGTGGCACTGCCATCTAGTGGCTAACTAACTAGTGGGTAGCCTGCTTTACTTTGAGCGAACAGTTATTGTTCCAGAAATATTTAATGAGCATCTGCTATGTGCAGCATACTTGTAACAAGCTCTGGGAGTCGTAAAATGATGGAAACTTAATTTCTGAGTGCAAAATTTTATTTGTTCTTTCCTATAGAATAAAAGCAGCATGGTAGAGAATCCCTTGCAACCTCCACTTGAAACTGTGTAAAATTATGAAGTTATGTACCCTGATGTTTAAAAAGTTTCTGGTAGAAAGTATAAAAGCAAAAAGCACCAAGAAAACAAGCCCCTTCCCCAAATCAACATGAGCAAAGGTCGTATGATCTCACAGAGACTGAAGTAGCAATTGTGGGGCTTGCACGGGATTGCTCCAGGTCCTGTGCACATATGTTATGGTATCCACTTCAGTAAGTTTATGGGGCTCCTAATAAGTGAATGAGTGGATTTCTAATTTGCTTGCATTCTCCTGGGTTCTCTTCTTTCTGTTGTTGTTACTATTGTTGTTGTTCTGTATGTGTCCAATTCCAGAATGTTAGTTTGTTTATGATTTTACTTTATTATTATCTCTTAGAAGCCTGTTTGGTTTTTAATGAGAGACAGAAATAGAGTGGCTTCGGATGGGAGGAGAAGTGTGTAGGAACTGAGAGGAGTAGAGGGAAGGGAAACTGTCATCGGGATGTGAGAGAAGAATCTATTTTTAATTAAAGAAAAAATAGCAATAAAAACTTCTGGTGCCTTCTAGACATCTCCACTCTCATATCCCATCGCCCATTAAAAACAGAAATTCCATAATGAAGCCAGGTTTAGTGAGGGACACAGCAGTAGTTCCAGCATTGGGAAATGGGGACAGAAGAATCATAAGTTCAAGACTATTCTCAGCTCTGCAGGTTTGAAGTGAGCCTGGGCTATGTAAGACTCCGTCTTAATGAATAAAGAAATTAATGAAAGAATGAGTGAGTTAGCAAGTGAATAAACCAATAAGTAAACAAACTTGTGATAGAATGTATGGAGGAGAATCAGGTCATGACAACAGAGAGCCTGTATACAATGTAAATATTCTGAATGCGATTCTTACGATGGACATTAGTCAGTAGCTCACAAATTTCTTCAAAGACATTTAGGGTTTTTTTTTTTTTTTAGAATAACAAAATCAAATTTTAACACATTTATTATGAGAATCCATGGCTTACTTTAGCATAATAGGATGTTTTTACAAATCTAATAAAATACAAATTATATAAACTTTCAGCTATAAGAATAACTCTTGGTCTGGTGGAGGCTCGATGACCCAGTGTAGGGGAATTCTAAGGCTCTGAGGCAAGAGTGGGTGGGTGGTGAGGGGATAGGGAGTTATGGAGAAGAAACTGGGAAGGAGGATAACATTTGAAATGTAAATAAATAAAATAACCAATTTAAAAATGAAAAAACATTAAATAAAAAAATGAAGATATGAAAAAATAAAATAAAATAATTCCCCATCTGCAATCATGGTGCCAAAGAGCTGTTTAAGCTGCGGTTACAGAGAAACACATCACTAGAGATATCAGTAGCAACCAAAGATGGAGTTGAAATTAAAAAAAAAAAAGTACTCAAAATTATTGACATCTTTATGAAAATCTATGACATTGTGTGTACACATATACGCATGTGTGCATACTTCTTGAATACTAACAACCAGAACATCTAGCATATTCTGAATAAGTAACTGAACGTCTATATAGCTCTTAGATTATACTGATTTATTTGACTGTATCATTAAAGAAAACCTGCTTGTTTGTCATCTCTATCCAGGTCATAGTTAACCAAGTAAAGTCACCATTTGTAGAGTGCTTTGTAGTTCATTAAACAATTTTGTCCACACATCTGCAGGCCAATACTCCTTCCCTATTTGACACATGACGTCTTTGCTTTGCACACAGAGCAGAATGGGTTGTTTCCTCTAAGTCAGCAGCAAGCTATTTGCTGGAAAACACTGACATGTCACAGTATGTCTAGAAGATGTAATTAACCTTCTTTCCCCCACAAAAAAAAGTCAATGGATCAAAGGAAAATTGAAATTAAAAATTAAGTGTATTTTTCTATGATATAATGAACTTGGTCATGTGTGCCTATTCAAAACAATATACATATACACATATACATACACACATGTGTATATACATGTGGATGTATATACATATGTGTCTGTGAGTGTATATATAAATATATTGTTATATGTATATTAATATATTATCAACACATATTATTAATATATTAATAACATGTTATTAAGCACTATAGATTATATATTAATTATATATCCTTTTATGTTAATTATAGAAAGTATAATACAATATTTAAAAACAATGATAGTTAATAATATAATACATTATGTATTATTAATATAACATTACATGATTAGTATATGTGTATATATGTGTGTATCAAGATATGTAAACATGATATATATTTAATTTAATATAGTTTTTGTTCTATTTAAAGGTTTATTCATTCTGTGGATTAACCACCATCTGGTAGCACACGCTACATGTCTGTATTCTTCTCACACAGACTTTACTTGATTTACCTGAGATGCTGTGTGGTTTCCAAGGTACATAGCCTTCCTTTGAGACATCTTGGAGTCACTGTCCAAGGCTGAACACACTGAATCTGCTTTGTCAGTTAGCATCATCTTCTGATATGTACTTTGCTTGGGTTTTAATTAAGGTGTCCATGTGTTAGATTTCTTCCTATTCTAAGTTGTCTTTGAGGTGGCCTGCCTGCCAACTGTGTTTTAGAGTTTACCATAAAACAGTGATTGTCACTAAAACATTGTCTGTCCTGATGTCACGGTGATCTTCAAGCTTCCCTGACCATGTAGATCCTCTTGGAAGGTTTTGACCATTTAATGTGTCTGACATGCAGAGGCATCTGAGCTCAGCCTCTCCATGACAGTCTGTACATCTCTGTTGATCTAAGACCACCATAAAAACACAGGATAACAATGAAATGACATAGGGCTTACCTGAAACACACGTGAAAATATTTTTTCATTATTTAGAGAATACTTTGGCACTTCCTTTAATGATATCCAGTAGACAAGTCCTTACCTATGTAACAATCCACTACCTTTGTACAGTGGAACTGTAACATTTAGCCTTTCTAGGACAATGTGACTGTTAATCTGAAATTATTTTAATTCACAGAATAAAACATGAGAAATATTAAACTGTATGCTTAACAAAAATCTCTGTATCTCCCAGATATGTTTATTATTCATACTCATACATATTACTTTCCAGAAGACGTCTTCAACAAAAATAAGAATAAAAAATGGACAGCTTTTTAAGAAATTACATTTTATTTACTCTTGCGGGATGCATGCCCGCTATTTGGGGAGCACACACTTCATCAAAACCCTCTGTACAGAAATACAACCTACATCTATGCACTGAGTTCTTGCCATCAGGTGTGTGAGTGCTTCCTGTTTCCCGGCTCTCTTGTGTTTAGTCTTTTATGCCTGGGTCTCCAAAGTCAGGTAGGAAAGGTTTACAGAAGGTTGACGTCAACAGAAAGGCTGCAGACACCTGCTTCTATAAGAGATAACTTGGAATACAAATATTCTTCCAGAGAGCCAAATTCAGCTGGTTGTCTGATCACCAGTTAGCAGATTTTCATTTGAATAAATGGACATTTAAATGTACCTACACTTTATATTTGCATAAATGCAAAGCAGCAGACTCCACATATAACTCAAACCAATATGGTGGGGGAAATGGTTTCTGAGGACAAATGCTTTACTTGGTCTTTGATCAGTCCATGTTCTCTCAGTACATAAGCTGCTTCTCATTTTCACATTCACAGATGCATCTCGCAATGGAAACAGACCCCAACAGCTTGTGTGCCCTAGCCCACAGGTACCTGAATTAGGTGAGGTACATCAGGCAAAAGCACAGGGCCTTACATGTCCCCACTCACACCTGCATGTTTCCCATCTACTAAGCAAGTATAAGGAGAGAAACGATAAACTTCACAACTGCTGGGGGCCATCTTGCTTGTGAAGAAAGGACATTTAGGCAGGATCTGTCAGAGTTGATGTTCAAACTCCCCACAAGGCTATTTTCAGACCTAAACATGGAGTAATGGCTCATCCAGGACACATAGAACTGGCACACTCAACGTGCATGTCTCAGAGGCTATTTTCTGGAATGGTGGAGTTATTTTAAAAAACAAAACAAAACAAAACAAAAAAAAACAACAACAAAACAAAAAACAAAACCTGAGGATTTGTGGTTAACCATTTCCTTCAGTGTGAACCATGGAACAAAATATTCATCTGCAGAGGTTTAAGTGGCAGAGAGAGGGACAGGCTGGTGAGAGGAAAGGAGGAGGGAGGGGAGGGGTCAGCAGTGGGGAAGTCGGAGGGAGGAAAGAAAGAGGGAGGGTGGTCCAGAGTACACTGTATACTTCAGAGCTTTATTGTTCAAATGTATGATTAAGGTTCCTAACCATAAAACTCACTGGTATTTGCCCTTGAATTCCATCAAGAAACAAACAGAACTATACATATGGAAGTGTATTTATTGATATGTTCCTCTGATTCTCTCTCTCTCTCTCTCTCTCTCTCTCTCTCTCTGTGTGTGTGTGTGTGTGTGTGTGTGTGTGTGTGTGTGTGTGTGTGTTTGTGTGTGTTTAAACTGGGTTGACTTAAGTTTTTATATTTATAACCCTAAATTAAAGCTATCACACAGCAACTGATGGGCTAGAGAAGTGGAATTGCCCATTCTCGAGTTTAAAGGGCATTGGTAAAAGAAATCGCCTGTCACACAGAGAACTTCTGGGGAGAACATCACAGCAAAGTGATAGTTGCACAGAATCCCCTGCTAAGCAATGTCCATTTGTTGTCTAAGGCTCCAGTTTCCCTTTTTCCTTATCCCACTAGGAGCTTTTTCAACCTTCTCATTTGTAAGTGTTTCCTATTGTTACAGCTGGCCACTATAGCATTAGAATTTGTCATCTGGGTTTGATACATAAAGTATTCATTTACCTTGCCGCGACTCTCAGCAGCATTTGCTCTGGGCATCTGTGTGGCCTGTGCAGTAGCAGGTTGCCTGCAGCTCTAGAAAACCTGGAAGTGTGACCTGTCAATATTGCATCTGCGCTCTTTTGCAAAGGAACATGAAAGGTAATGGAATTTATTGCAACCATCCCCCTCACTGGGAGTAAACACCAATGTTCTTCGCTTTGATATTTACATTCTATTTTTTTTCTTGCCCAGCAAATTAACCAGACTATAAAAATGGGTTTATTGGCTCCAAGGAAAGGAGCAACAGCACCCATCTTTCAAGCTCAATCTCTCTGCACACATTTAGATAAGCCCAAGGTCCATAGAAGAGCCCATCCAAGCACCTTCTCTCCTGGGGCCAGGGATGGCTGGGACCCTGATGGCTCTGATCTGTTCTGCAGGAACACCTGGTGCAACTGAGGGCGACTCAGAGTCCGAAAAGTGGCAATGGACCAGGGCTAGCATGAGATGCACGTAAGCGGCCAAGAGGCAGTGATTAGAATGGATGAGTTTCCCAGCACAGCTGTGCAGGCAGGCCTCCTCCTCAGCATCCAGAGTTCGGTGGCACAGGCTGGGCACACAGCACTGGAAGCACAGTTCTGTCATCCGATTGCAGACCAACAGGAAGTCTTGCAAGTTTCTCAGTTGCTGCTGCTGCTGCTGTTGCTGCTGCTGCTCCACCATGCCAAATGACCAATACCACCAGTTAAAATTCACACCTCAAGAAACACAGACCTTCTTCTTTCCAAAAGCAACATTACACATAATGAGTCTAAATTCAGTTTTATTCATGCAGAACATTCTATACTTTTTCAATTAATCAAAAGTTCTATGAGCATGCTGGACGGCACTTCCTGGGATCCAGCTCACCCTTGACGATGGAAGTTGGCTTCTGTGGGGTTTGGATGGGAGATGTGGTTGTTTGTTTTTAATATTTATCATAAGTTATTTTAGTTAATTTAGTCTTGCTTTTCAAATTATCCCTTTTTACCATTAATATAAAGTAAATAGGTGCTT
Source organism: Mus musculus (assembly GCF_000001635.26). NCBI lineage: Eukaryota > Metazoa > Chordata > Mammalia > Rodentia > Muridae > Mus > Mus musculus. The sequence goes on from NC_000069.6 coordinate 39,821,115, forward strand.
AGGGGTTGAGATTTGAAGCCTATGTGTAATGGTACATCTTAGGATGCTGACAGTGCATTTAGTAACTTGCTACATGAAGAAATACATGCAATTCTTGAGTGTATAAATAAATGTATCTGTGCTGTGATGTTTATTTTCATAAAAACATATGTTTCTTGATTATTACTAATTCAGGGAAAGGAGACCCATATTTAAAAACAAATCCATGCTGCCAGGAAGACAACAAACACTGCATTCATTACATTTCACCTGAGAAGTATTCATACCCAGTAGTAGGAAGTTCTGTGAGGGACTTCCCTGTATCTGCACCAACAATTACAATAGTCAAAGTCTCAAATGAACTTTTAATGTTATTTAACTTTTTCATTTAAATATGTGTATGTTTGTCAGAGGCAGTGTGTATCATCTGAGTATGTGCAGTAGTCATGGAGACCAGAAGAGAGAATCAGATGCCCTGGAACTGGAATTCCAGATGGTTGTGAGCCACCATGTGGATGCTGGGAACAGAACCCAAGTCTTCTGCAAGAGTAGCCAGTAGTCTTAATTGCTGAGCCATCTCTCTAACTCCTAATTTTATTTATTCTTTCTTTTAAGCTTATAGATTTTAAAGCTTGAAAGAATCAGTAGCTCGGAGGCGGCGCCATTTTCGGCTCCAGACAACCGGCCACCTTCCTGGTCAGAGCACAGGTGTCCGCCCGGCCCGAGAGGCTTCTGCCTCACATTCCGCGGGGGCCACTTTGGATCCGGGACTCTGCGGTGGGCAGTCTGTGGGTGAGAGTGTGGAACACAGAGGCCAGCATCTTCTGGGACGGGCGAGAGCCACAGAGCCTCTGAGGCGGCGCCATTTCCGGCTCCAGACAACCGGCCACCTTCCTGGTCGGAGCACAGGTGTCCACCCGGCCCGAGAGGCTTCGGTCTCACCTTCCGCGGGAGCCACCTTGGTTCCGGGGGAAAGTAGTCTACACAGGTGAGAGTGTGGACTACTGAAACAATGGCTTCTGTGACAGGCCAAAGCAACAAAGCTTCTGGGAAAGATCCTGTTTTGGGCCTTCATCTTCGGCCAGGAGGAGGTCCAAACACCAGATAACTGTGCACCTCCCTGAAAGAGGAGACCTTGCCTGCAGAGACTGCTCTGACCACTGAAACTCAGGGAAGAGAGCTAGTCTCCCTGGTCTGCTGATAGAGGGTAACAAAATCAACAGAGGAACAATCTCTAAACAGAGACAACTATAACAACTAACTCCAGAGATTACCAGATGGCGAAAGGTAAATGTAAGAATTTTACTAACAGAAACCAGGACCACTAACCATCATCAGAACCCAGCACCCCCACTTCGCCCAGTCCAGGGCACCCCAACACACCTGAAAAGCTAGACCTGGATTTAAAAGCATATCTCATGATGATGGTAGAGGACATCAAGAAGGACTTAAATAACTCACTTAAAGAAATACAGGAGAACACTGCTGAACAAGTCGAAGACATTAAAGAGGAAACACAAAAATCCCTTAAAGAACTGCAGGAAAACATAACCAAACAGGTAGAAGACATTAAAGAGGAAACACAAAAATCCCTTAAAGAATTGCAGGAAAACACAACCAAACAGGTGATGGAACTGAATAAAACCATCCAAGACCTAAAAAGGGAAGTAGACACAATAAAGAAAACCCAAAGTGAGGCAACACTGGAGATAGAAACCCTAGGAAAGAAATCTTGAACCATAGATGGGAGCATCAGCAACAGAATACAAGAGATGGAAGAGAGAATCTCAGGTGCAGAAGATTCCATAGAGAACATCGGCACAACAATCAAAGAAAATGGAAAATGCAAAAAGATCCTGACTCAAAACATCCAGGAAATCCAGGACACAATGAGAAGACCAAACCTACGGATAATAGGAGTGGATGAGAATGAAGATTTTCAACTCAAAGGACCAGCAAACATCTTCAACAAGATTATTGAAGAAAACTTCCCAATTCTAAAGAAAGAGATGTGCATGAACATACAAGAAGCCTACAGAACTCCAAATAGACTGGACCAGAAAAAAAAAATCCTCCCAACACATAATACTCAGAACAACAAATGCACTAAATAAAGATAGAATACTAAAAGCAGTAAGGGAAAAAGGTAAAGTAACATATAAAGGCAAGCCTATCAGAATTACACCAGATTTTTCACCAGAGACTATGAAAGCCAGAAGAGCCTGGACAGATGTTATACAGACACTAAGAGAACACAAATTCCAGCCCAGGCTACTATACCCAGCCAAACTCTCAATTACCATAGATGGAGAAACCAAAGTATTCCACGACAAAACTAAATTCACCCATTATCTCTCCATGAATCCAGCCCTTCAAAGGATAATAACAGAAAAAAAAAAATACAAGGACGGGAACCATGCCCTAGAAAAAACAAGAAGGTAATCCCTCAACAAACCAAAAAGAAGACAGCCACAAGAACAGAATGCCAACTTTAACAACAAAAATAATAGGAAGCAACAATTACTTTTCCTTAATATCTCTTAATATCAATGGACTCAATTCCCCAATAAAAAGACATAGACTTACAAACTGGCTACACAAAAAAGACCCAAGATGTTGCTGCTTACAGGAAACTCATCTCAGAGAAAAAGATAGACACTACCTCAGAATGAAAGGCTGGAAAACAATTTTCCAAGCAAATGGTATGAAGAAACAAGCTGGAGTAGCCATTCTAATATCTAACAAAATCAACTTCCAACCCAAAATAATCAAAAAAGACAAGGAGGGACACTTCACATTCATCAAAGATAAAATCCTCCAAGAGGAACTCTCAATTCTGAATATCTATGCTCCAAATACAAGGGCAGCCACATTCATTAAAGAAACTTTAGTAAAGCTCAAAGCACACATTGCACCTCACACAATAATAGTGGGAGACTTCAACACACCACTTTCACCAATGGGCAGATCATGGAAACAGAAACTAAACAGGGACACACTGAAACTAACAGAAGTGATGAAACAAATGGACCTGACAGATATCTACAGAACATTTTATCCTAAAACAAAAGGATATACCTTCTTCTCAGCACCCCATGGTACCTTCTCCAAAATCAACCACATAATTGGTCACAAAACAAGCCTCAACATATACAAAAATATAGAAATTGTCCCATGCATCCTATCAGATCACCATGGACTAAGGCTGATCTTCAATAACAAAATAAATAATAGAAAGCCAACATTCACGTGGAAACTGAACAACACTCTTCTCAATGATAACTTGGTCAAGGAAGGAATAAAGAAAGAAATTAAGGACTTTTTGGAGTTTAATGAAAACGAAGCCACAACATACCTAAACTTATGGGACACAATGAAAGCATTCCTAACAGGAAAACTCATAGCTCTGAGTGCCTCCGAAAAGAAACTAGAGAGAGCACACATTAGCAGCTTGACAACACACCTAAAAGCTCTAGAACAAAAGGAAGCAAATTCACCCAAGAGGAGTAGAAGGCAGGAAATAATCAAACTCAGGGATGAAATCAACCAAGTGGAAACAAGAAGAACTATTCAAAGAATCAACCAATCAAGGAGCTGGTTCTTTGAGAAAATCAACAAGATAGATAAACCCTTAGCCAGACTCACTAGAGGGCACAGGGAAAGCATCCTAATTAACAAAATCAGAAATGAAAAGGGAAACATAACAACAGATCCTGAAGAAATCCAAAACACCATCAGATCCTTCTACAAAAGGCTATACTCAACAAAACTGGAAAACCAGGATGAAATGGACAAATTTCTAGACAGATACCAGGTACCAAAGCTAAATCAAGATCAGGTTAATGATCTAAACAGTCCTATATCCCCTAAAGAAATGGAGGCAGTCATTAATAGTCTCCCAACTAAAAAAAGCCCAGGACCAGATAGGTTTAGTGCAGAGTTCTATCAGACCTTCAAAGAAGACCTAATTCCAGTTCTTCACAAACAATTCCACAAAATAGAAACGGAAGGTACTCTACCCAACTCATTCTATGAAGCCACAATTACTCTGATACCTAAACCACAAAAAGACCCAACAAAGATAGAGAACTTCAGACCAATTTCCCTTATGAATATCGATGCAAAAATCCTCAATAAAGTTCTTGCTAACCGAATCCAAGAACACATCAAAACAATCATCCATTCTGACCAAGTAGTTTTCATCCCAGGGATGCAGGGATGGTTCAATATATGGAAATCCATCAATGTAATCCAGTATATAAACAAACTCAAAGACAAAAACCACATGATCATCTCTTTAGATGCTGAGAAAGCATTTGACAAAATCCAACACCCATTCATGATAAAAGTCTTGGAAAGATCAGGAATTCAAGGCCCATACCTAAACATGATAAAAGCAATCTACAGCAAACCAGTAGCCAACATCAAAGTAAATGGTGAGAAGCAGGAAGCAATCCCACTAAAATCAGGGACTAGACAAGGCTGTCCATTCTCACCCTACCTATTCAACATTGTACTTGAAGTCCTAGCCAGAGCAATTAGACAACAAAAGGAGATCAAGGGGATACAAATTGGAAAGGAAGAAGTCAAAATATCACTTTTTGCAGATGATATGATAGTATCCTAAAAATTCCACCAGAGAACTCCTAAGCCCGATAAACAGCTTCAATGAAGTAGCTGGATATAAAATTAACTCAAACAGGTCAATGGCCTTTCTGTACACAAAGGATAAACAGGCTGAGAAAGAAATTAGGGAAACAACACCCTTCTCAATAGTCACAAATAATATAAAATACCTTGGCGTGACTCTAACTAAGGAAGTGAAAAATCTGTATGATAAAAACTTCAAGTCTCTGAAGAAAGAAATTAAAGAAGATCTCAGAAGATGGAAAGATCTCCCATGCTCATGGATTGGCAGGATCAACATTGTAAAAATGCCTATCTTCCCAAAAGCAATCTACAGATTCAATGCAATCCCCATCAAAATTCCAACTCAATTCTTCAAGGAATTAGAAAGGGCAATTGTCAGATTCATCTGAAATAACAAAAAACCTAGGATAGCAAAAACTCTTCTTAAGGATAAAAGAACCTCTGGTGGAATCACCATGCCGGACCTAAAGCTGTACTACAGAGCAATTGTGATAAAAACTGCATGGTATTGGTATAATGACAGACAAGTAGACCAATGGAACAGAATTGAAGACCCAGAGATGAACCCACACACCTATGGTCACTTGATCTTTGACAAGGGAGCTAAAACCATCCAGTGGAAAAAAGACAGCATTTTCAACAAATGGTGCTGGCACAACTGGCGGTTATCATGTAGAAAAACGAGAATTGATCCATTCCTATCTCCTTGTACTAAGGTCAAAACTAAGTGGATTAAGGAGCTCCACATAAAACCAGAGACACTGAAACTTATAGAGGAGAAAGTAGGGAAAAGCCTTGAAGATATGGGTACAGGGGAAAAATTCCTGAATAGAACAGCAATGGCTTGTGCTGCAAGATCGAGAATCGATAAATGGGACCTCATAAAATTGCAAAGCTTCTGCAAGGCAAAAGACACCGTCAATAAGACAAAAAGGCTACCAACAGATTGGGAAAGGATCTTTACCTATCCTAAATCGGATAGGAAACTAATATCCAATATATATAAAGAACTCAAGAAGGTGGACTCCAGAAAATCAAATAACCCCATTAAAAAAATGGGGCTCAGAGCTGAACAAAGAATTCTCACCCGAGGAATACCGAATGGCAGAGAAGCACCTGAAAAAATGTTCAACATCCTTAATCATCAGGGAAATGCAAATCAAAACAACCCTGAGATTCCACTTCACTCCAGTCAGAATGGCTAAGATCAAAAATTCAGGTGACAGCAGATGCTGGCGAGGATGTGGAGAAAGAGGAACACTCCTCCATTGTTGGTGGGTTTGCAAGCTTGTACAACCACTCTGGAAATCAGTCTGGCGGTTCCTCAGAAAATTGGACATAGTACTACCGGAGGATCCCACAATACCTCTCCTGGGCATATATCCAGAAGATGTCCCAACCGGTAAGAAGGACACATGCTCCACTATGTTCATAGCAGCCTTATTTATAATAGCCAGAAGCTGGAAAGAACCCAGATGCCCCTCAACAGAGGAATGGATACAGAAAATGTGGTACATTTACACAATGGAATACTACTCAGCTATTAAAAAAAATGAATTCATGAAATTAAATTCCTAGGCAAATGAATGGACCTGGAGGGCACCATCCTGAGTGAGGTAACCCAAACACAAAGGAACTCGCACAATATGTACTCACTGATAAGTGGATATTAGCCCAGAAACTTAGGATACCCAAGATATAAGATACAATTTGCTAAACGCATGAAATTCAAGAAGAACGAAGACCAAAGTGTGGACACTTTGCCCCTTCTTAGAAATGGGAACAAAACACCCATTGAAGGAGTTACAGAGACAAAGTTTGGAGCTGTGATGAAAGGATGGACCATCTAGTGATTGTCATATGCAGGGATCCATCCCAATATCAGCCTCCAAACGCTGACACCATTGCATACACTAACAAGATTTTGCTGAAAGGACCCAGATATAGCTATCTCTTGTGAGATTATGCCGGGGCCTAGCAAACACAGAAGTGGATGATCACAGTCAGCTATTGGATGGGTCACATGGCCCCCAATGGAGGAGCTAGAGAAACTACCCAAGGAGCTAAAGGGAACTGCAACCCTATAGGTGGAACAACATTATGAACTAACCAATACCCCGGAGCTCTTGACTCTAGCTACATATGTATCAAAAGATGGCCTAGTCCGCCATCACTGCAAAGAGAGGCCCATTGGATTTGCAAACTGTATATGCCCCAGTACAGGGGAACGCCAGGGCCAAAAAGGGGGAGTGGGTGGATAGGGGATTGGGGGGGTGGGTATGGCAGACTTTTGGGATAGCATTGAAAATGTAAACGAGGAAAATACCTAATTAAAAAAATTTTAAAAAAAGAAAGAATCAGTAATATGCATTGTTGTAGAAATTTTAATCCTAGTCTGGAGTTTCTACCCCACCTTGATCATTTCTTTCCTGGATAAAAAAATACACACAGCCTTTATATTTAGAATAAGCCTTAAACAGCATAATCAGATATCTACCCTCTGTACTATTAGAATCTATTTTCCTATCAATAACCCTGAGTTATTACTTACCAAGATTCATTTGGGCTGCTTTTAACTCTAGTTGGTTAGCCCTCAGGGCCACATTTTTATGGACTCACCTAACCCACGGCTGTTTCTCCTTCCTCCTCTCCTTCTCTTTCTTGTAGTTCTCTTCCAACAACTCCCACCCCAAGCCCAGTAAACCTAAGCCCTGATATATCTCTTCTGCCAAACTATTGGCTGTCGGCATCTTTATTTACTAATCAGAAATAATTTGGGGGAGTGGGGAGGGGAAGAGGTCATATAGTGTCACTTGGGAGTGAGTGTGGACTCTCTTTTCCCTGTGGAAATCAGGTCTGCGTGGGGCGGGGGGGAGGGCATATTTAGCGTTACAATACACAGCAAAAGACCAAACATGAACAATGTACAGGAAACAGTGATGACTTGCTTCCACCTCCTCTGCATTACCCTTTTCTGTAAAATGAAGATTTTGTGATGTGAAAGAGATAAGACCAAGATGCACAGAGTCCTTGAGGGTGCCACAATCTACTGGCAGCTCAGGACTGGCTATAGGCAGGAAGTAAAGCTCTCATCAAAGTTTAGAAATTAACATGAAATCAGACAAATTTCACAGATCAAATTATTTGACTTTTGTCTTGCCAAAAAACATGTAGTCATTTCAAGGTTGCTCTTTGTCCCTTCCCACTTACACATCAGCTTAATACCGACCTTGTAGATCTTTTCAATTTTTCCTTAAATAAAAAAAATAAAGTTTCAAATCAATGAGATAATTATTTCAGTTTCAAATTTGCTATATATTTAACTTAGAGTTTTATGTTGGCTTATGTCTTTCTTCTTGAGTAAATAAGTTACTTTATTGTTTCCTTAGGCAGGGGCTGTATTTCAGTGATGGAGCCCTGGCCTGGTATGAGGAGACTAGATTTTTCAATCCTCAGTACCAGTGAGAAATTTTTAAAAACATTATCTTTAATGTAACTATCCTTAGGTAGTGTGAAGGACATCCTCACAGGGTGATAATAGACCATGATACAGGAGTGAGGCTGTGTGTGAAACAGTGGTGGAGGGACTTACTTAGCTCAGAACTGCAGATCGCAGAGGTATGAGTCAAGGACAGGTGCTGCAATCTCTGTGTGTTTGCTGGATGCTGAACTGTGAGCATGCATGACAAGCTTCATCGAGTGCCTTAGACTTCCCAGTTCTCTCTCTAGTCCTCCTTTCATCTTCTGTTTCCCTGTATCAGGAACCTTGTGAATGGCAAGGGAAAGAAAATAAAACTGCTGCCATTCTTAAGAAGGAAGATGTGTATTTATTGTTGCTAAGATAAAGCAATTTTGATGCCAAGAGAAGCCGTTAAACCTGAGTGAGAAAGAGTGTCATGAACCAAAACCTATAAAGAGGATATGTTCAACTCTGGGAACGCTGCACTCTCATTGGTTTGGTTTTATGACAATTAAATATTTTATAGTCCTTTAGCCACATGCATGTCAAGCAAAAACAAATTATATAGAAGCAGAGTTGATAAAATTGAAATGAAAAGGTTGATTGTAGAGGGAGGAAACCATGCCAGCCATATTGAGGAGCTGGTAGGAAGTTGTGGTAAAGATGCAGCCTTTAATTCTTAAAATAACTTGTAATCTTAAAGAATTGTAAGTCTACATTTGAATTCATTAATAGCAAGGACTTTGATGGGCTCATTTTCAGGATCTAGGAATTCAAATTAAAATATAGCTTCCTCCAATCTGATTAAAAACCAAACAAATCTGATTAAAAACATCGTTAAAACTGTTACTAAATAAAATAACTATAACTGTACCCCATCTTTTCCCTAGGCTCATAATACAGTTCCCACGTCCTTGCACTGGGCTCTTGCAGCTTTGGGCCACATTGAATCATGGCTGTTGCTGGTCTCCTTCCATTGAATTCCAAATTGAAGGGTGGTTCATTTAACTATAGTTCTCAAGGGCCCTTTATGCAATTCTAATGTACAGATAACTAGAATTTTGAAGAGATATGATTATAGCTTCCTATTTCAGTTTCTTGTCTCTAGCTGCATATGTATCAAAAGATGGCCTAGTCAGCCATCACTGCAAAGAGAGGCCCATTGGACTTGCAAACTTTATATGCCCCAGTACAGGGGAATGCCAGGGCCAAAAAGGGGGAGTGGGTGGGTAGGGGAATGGGGGGGTATGGGGGATTTTTGGTATAGCATTGGAAATGTAAATGAGCTAAATACCTAATAAAAAATGGAAAAAAAATAATGGGCAGCTTAGGGATACTTGGTGTTTTGCTCCGACCCACCCCACAGTGCTCAGACTCTTCCCCATCCTGGAACAAGTATCCATGACGACCTGATACAGACCCTCGCTGGCCTTCTGATATGGGCCCTTGCTGATCTTCCGCTAGGGTAGTGTGATGGTTTCGTTTTCATTTTCAACTAGATTAGCCTTGAAATCACCGAGGAAATGCACCTCTGAGTATGTGTTTGAGAGTATTTCCAAAGAGAATTAACTGAGAGGAGAGAACTCACTCTGAGTGTGCCTAGCACCATTCTGTGACTGACCTCACAGCCACAAAAAGGAAGTGACTGGCACTCCAACTTTCATCTCTCTCTGCATCCTGAAGGCAGCCTGGCTGTGACCTCACACTAGCCCTGTGCATGCCTTCCTCCTGGCCATGGCCGACTAGTCTCACACAGTGAAAAATCAACCCTTCACTCCTCCCGCTTCTTTTGCCAGAGGTTGGTCATAGATTGAGAAAAGTAACTCATTCAAGAGTAGGAGACTGAAGGTAACTCTCAGCTGACTATAGAAAAAGGGTGGCTGGACACTTTTGCTTTATCAACCCAGGAAAACAGTTTTACCTTGCATTCTTTATGTTTCAAAGAAGGTTCCAGAAAACTGAAGCCTGAAGCCTGAAGCCTGACAGCAGCAGAATAGGGTCTCATTGCTACATCACTCTCTTGCAGAGAGCCTGCTAGAACAAGCTGCCCAATAAAAATGGTGGCACTCCAACCTGAACTCAGGGCCTGGTTGTGAAGACTTCCCACCAGCCACAGTCAATGCCACCAGAAAGCTGTAGGGAGCAGATGACAGCAGAGTGTGGAATGAGCTCATTTCTCACTCAGGACCCTGCGTTATCATTGATGGGGACACGTTTGGTTGTGGCAGCCACGGCCATGCCCAGCTGTCACGCTTCTTTTTCCCTCATCTGTGTGCAGAGGTCTCTGAAAGCACAGGAGTTTAACCATCCAGAAGCAGTAGCTATTCACAAAGATGCTAGAGTTAATGAGCAGAACTGGCATTCCACTTTTCATAACAGAGACAAACAAGCCTGGTAAACTCTCACACTGGAGCATTCTGGGAGAGATGTGAGTCCTTGGCAGCAATATTTACAGTATTTAAAGCCACCCTGATCTTCGACAACCAAGGCCCTGCTATTAAGAACGCAATGTTTGAGATTCGGTTGGGAGGATGAAGGAATTACAGAGGCTTCTTCAACCTCTGAATAAAATAACGCAAAGCAAAACTGTGTGTGATCAACAGATAGAACTCCTCTGCTCAAAAGAGAAGACCCTGGTAACAGGAAGCCTCTTTATTATTATTATTATTATTATTATTATTATTATTATTTTAATTAGGTATTTTCTTCATTTACATTTCCAATGCTATCCCAAAAGTCCCCCATACCCTCCCCCACCCACTCCCCTACCCACCCACTCCCACTTCTTGGCCCTGGCATTCCCTTGTACTGAGGCATACACTTGGCCCCTTTTTAGAATTGGGAACAAAACACCCATGGAAGGAGTTACAGAGACAAAGTTTGGAGCTGAGACAAAAGGATGGACCATCTAGAGACTGCCATACCCAGGGATCCACCCCATAATCAGCCTCCAAACGCTGACACCATTGCATACACCAGCAAGATTTTGCTGACAGGACCCTGATATAGCTGTCTCTTGTGAGACTATGCCGGGGCCTAGCAAACACATAAGTGGATGTTCACAGTCAGCTATTGGATGGACCACAGGGCCCCCAATGGAGGAGCTAGAGAAAATACCCAAGGAACTAAAGGGAACTGCAACCCTATAGTTGGAACAATATGAACTAACCAGTACCCCCCGGAGCTCGTGTCTCTAGCTGCATATATATCAGAAGATGGCCTAGTCGGCCATCAGTGGAAGCAGGAAGCCTCTTACTCAGCCTGCTTTAAGTGCTATTGATACAGTAGGCCCTTTTTGATGTTGGTTGGAAATCACAACCTACTGCTTGAAGCACTGTCATTAAGTCATTCGATTTCACTTCATGAACTTTTCTATAACTTGGGTTCATCTAAATTCTGTGATAGAAATAAATGATCTCAAGTTGGTAGCTTGGAAAGGAAACTTCACTTCTAATACTCTATAAGCAGGGCATACTACATCTGCATCTTGAAGAAAAAAAAAGGTTGGTTTTTCAACATTCAGACGACTACTAGGCACTGACATATGGAAAAATTGTGGGAAAGCATTCGGGATCCCCTCAGAGACAGCAAACATTATATGTACTCTCTTTGCCTCAGCCTGGTCAGCTCTAGCAGCCCACTGTGTGTCTCATGGAAGAAACCAAACTCTAACTGACCAGACTGAGTGCAGGCTTCACGGTGTGCTATGTTGTTCCGCGCTACTTTATTCTTAGAGAAAGTGCTATAGGGATGGAGAGACACTGATCTCAGTTTCAGTGTTCAATAATGAAAATCATTAGTGCATCAATCCCAGTCACTTTGTCATTAAAATGTCATTCTTTCCACATGGACCTTTACAAAATAAACACACAAACACATAAACATACAATGCATACACGTGACTACATATATACACGCAGAAGAGGTAACAGACATATCACTTAAAATTTCATATGCTTTGAATTAAGTAGTGAGAAATTGTAGGGCCAGGGAGACCTCAAAATGGCTAAGACCACCTGATGACTATGCAGAGGATGTGGGTTCAGTTCCTACCACAGTTCCTAGCCACAGGCATTGTGGCTCATAACTGTCTTTAACTCCCGTTCAGAGGAATCCAAGGTCTCCTCAAGCTTCCACAGGCACCTGCATGCACATACATGCATTCAGGCACACACACATAAAAATACATAAAGAGTAAAATGCATTAGCTTATTTGTGTTTTTCTCTTTGTCCCCAGTACCTTTCCCAAGTTCAGCATTGAACAGAAATTCTGAGCTGGTTTTTCCAGGAGGAACTGACCTCTGCTAAGACCAGGTCAGCAGAGATACTGAATGTATGGTATGGTGGTATGTTGTCGTAGGAACTTATGTGTAAATTTTTCTAGTAAACTCTTACCAAGCATCATTGTTTGACCAGAAACTTTTCACTGCTTATCTCACCCAGCATGTAAACAGCATTTTAAACCTGTGCTTCTTTTTTTTTATTAGGTATTTTCCTCATTTACATTTTCAATGCTATCCCAAAGGTCCCCCATACCCACCCCCCCAATCCCCTACCCACCCACTCCCCCTTTTTGGCCCTGGCGTTCCCCTGTACTGGGGCATCTAAAGTTTGCAAGTCCAATGGGCCTCTCTTTGCAGTGATGGCCAACTAGGCCATCTTTTGATACATATGCAGGTAAAGACAAGAGCTCCCGGGTACTGGTTAGTTCATATTGTTGTTCCACCTATAGGGTTGCAGTTCCCTTTAGCTCCTTGGGTAATTTCTCTAGCTCCTCCATTGGGGGCCGTGTGACCCATCCAATAGCTGACTGTGATCATCCACTTCTGTGTTTGCTAGGCCCTGGCATAGTCTCACAAGAGAGAGCTATATCTGGGTCCTTTCAGCAAAATCTTGCTAGTGTATGCAATAGTGTCAGCATTTGGAAGCTGATTATGGGATGGATCCCTGCATATGGCAATCACTAGATGGTCCATCCTTTCGTCACAGCTCCAAATTTTGTCTCTGTAACTCCTTCTATGGGTGTTCAAGCTAGCACCGTGATTTGAATTCATAACAATAGAGGTTGATCATACTTCTACTTTCTGATGTTGCTATTGTTCTCTTAAATTTCATTTTTGCTCTTTTTTTCTATAAGAATTAAACTAGAAATTTCCAATTGCATCTATTAAAACCTTGAGTTATTACTCCTCCTCATCTCCACTGCAGATAGACAACTTGGACCCATAAACTGAGAAAACTTGACTGGTAGCCATGGTAAGAGTGGCTGATTGCCTCGTCCTAACCTTAAGACTCAGGAGGCAGCCCCTGTTTACTAAGTTACTAAATTCTCTGCCATCTCCCTCACCTTGTTCCAAAGCTTAGTTGGCCAGGCATCATTAAGATAATGCCATCATGCATTTTTCCATGTTTGGGAAGATATTCCTATGACTAAAAAATCACAGAAAGTTGAGCAACTGCCTGATAGAGGAAAATGGAAGCTAATTTGCCATGTCACCCAAACTTATGATTCAGGTTTCAAAAAATAGAAAATGCTGCCTGCTGCAGCAGTGCATGGAATGTAACTATTATTCAAAGTATAAACACGCAGAGATCGAATGCATGCCGGTCAGTAATGACTAAACTTTGGATTTTAGAATAAATTCACTTGTCAGAAACCACGAAACCCTGTAAGACTGATTCCAGCCACGAGATCTAACCAGAGGCCCAGGAGCTCCATGCTCAGCAGAGCCCATCCTGATCCCTGACAACACTTGGCCCAAAAGACAAAACCTGCTGCGCAGTGTCGGTGAATGAATGGCAGGTCTGCTTTCATCTTCAGCTAGTTCCCTTGGGGCTCTCTCTAACAATTACAGAGGGAGTTTTAGTTCATCAACAGTTAGACCGAGGAATGTCCGTCTGCGTCACAGAAAAACAGCAATTGGTGTCCCAGATGCTCAAAGCCCCTGCGTGGCAGCCCCGTGGCAGGACACTGTGTTTCTTAACAAGCAGTCAATGCCAAATAGCCACCATTAGTATCAATACTCATAACACTTCATTTTTGGTTGAATCCTTAAAAATTCTTTCAGTCACTCGGACTAATCGTAAGAAGACCTGAGCAAAGACTGATAATGACTTCGAAGAATGTGTCAAGAATCGCATGTTATCTTAATCGTATGGTTTTTATAACACGCCGTCTTTCCCAGAGAACCTGGCACAGGCAGAAACTGAGATGCAAAGGGGAACCTGCAGACCAACACATACCTAGCCCTTGCGCTGCCTTCTCGTCTATTTTGTGTCCAGTCTGTAAGGCGCTCTTTGCACTTCCATTTTCCTTTATACTCAAGTATGTTTTGAGGATCTTTTCCTCCCCTGTACTTTCCAATTTCATGAAACCTGTTCTGCCGATGGTTGGGGCCATCGCCTGAGTCAATGCAATCCCACATCAGAAAAGGTCTAGTTCTCTTGGCCCATCTTGAAGTATATGGGGGTCTCACATTTTTATTATTTCTGCATGATTCCATCAATGAGTTGTCCCAAATAGGAAAAAAAAAAACAAACCACCAGACACACTTTATAAATGTATATAGTGAAAGTAAACCTAGATAACTAGTTGACTTCCAAAAAATAATACAACTTATGATTCTGAAGGCAGAAGTTAATGTTTCTTAAGTTAGACAGTGGTTTACAGTTTTCTGTTTGCTTGCTTGTTTGTTTGTTTGTTTGTTTTAGTATTTTGGTGTCTTCAGACCTGATCTCATGGAGAAGTAAGCTTGAAATTTACCATGGAGCTAAGATTGGCTTAAAGTACCAATCTTCCCGCCTCTCTGCCTCAGAAGTGGTATTCTAAGTGCACACCAGCTCCTTTAGTATCTCATCCGACTGTCTTCTTCCTCAGACTGTGAGCTTTTTCAATGAGATAATTGCATGTTTGTTCTTTAACTCGTTGTGGCCTAGAGACTTCATGATGTCCACTCAGCATATGTGTTCCTCATGTTAGTGGATCCGCCCTGGAGTCACCCTTCATGAAGGAAACAGAGTTGTCAGAGGTTAGTGAACATTCTTAGAGTAGGCTTCCTTCCCATGCTCCCAAGAGAAACACAGTTTTCTGCAGAGCCAATCAGTCGTTATTATTCACTAAGCCGTACTGTTCTCCAAAATGCTACATATTCAACATCTTTACCTTATTCAACCTTAAAATTCAAAGTTATACAGTAATTATGCAATTCATCATCCAGAGTATGATGTTAGCTCAACATTATTTGTAAATTGCTGATTGGGAAAATGGTTTAATCCATTTATAGCATTAAAGAAATTCTACTTAGAAATAACATTGAAGACTATCTTACATGTATACCTATTAATTTTATATACCCCTAAATATTTTGGTGTTTGCAAAATATCAGAAGCAGTTTATCACATCTGTTAGAATACATTTATGTATTTTAGTAAATTTTATGTTAATGATTCAATACTTTTTAAAAAACATTTGTAATTAAAATAGAATTATATCACTGACCCCTCCATTTCCTCTGTCTTTCCTTACAACTATTCTTCATTAAGCCCCCTCAACTCTCACAATGATTTTTCTTTTATTGTATGTGTTAAAAAGACACATATACATCCACACATGTTATACATATGTGTGTATAAATACAATCTGGTGGATCTGCTTCCTGTGTGTGTGTGTGTGTGTGTGTGTGTGTGTGTGTGTGTGTGTGTGTACAACCAATAAGTGTCTCACTCATCCGAGGAAGAGACTAATTCTTCATCTAGTCACCAAGCCACCTTCACACCTAATACCACTAATGATACTGTTTTGAAAAACATAATTTTTCCTACCAGGACAAAAGTTCACTTTTTCCAGATAATAAGAAACTAGAAGAATGCCACTGTTGAACAGTTACTGCTGTGTTCATAAAGAACACTCCACATAAAGGATTGTCTACTAATGCCAGTTGAACAGCTTAATGTGCACAACTGCCTAGCACATCCAGGAGGGTACATCCATCATATGATCTTTCCTTAACCAACCCACCTACACCACGCAGCCTCAGTGTGCTGAAGCTGCTGCTGGCCCTTATTTGATGGAGTTTTCTGTTCTTTAGCCTCCTTCAGTGGAACTGATGGTGTTTTGCATATGAGCCGTGCAGATCCAGGCCTCCAACATTCTCGCACCACCCATTTGTCCTTTTTAAAGGCATAAAAGATTTGGGGGGAAAGGTGTGGGGTACCACAATCCATGTCACTCATTCTTCTGTTGATAGCATTTAGATCGCATCACATTAGGAATAAAGGCACTAGAATGTTGTTCTTCAAGTTTTTTGGATACCACACTAAATCTACTCACCT
Source organism: Mus musculus (assembly GCF_000001635.26). NCBI lineage: Eukaryota > Metazoa > Chordata > Mammalia > Rodentia > Muridae > Mus > Mus musculus. The sequence continues at coordinate 39,837,535 of NC_000069.6, forward strand.
CTTAGCTATCTGCCTCGGGTGCAATCACCACCAGGGTGATATGTGTTCCTTTAACATTGTTAGAAACTGAAATCCAGCTCTGTTAAGCAGGCTTCTCATTTGGAGCAGCACCTCACAATTCTTGAGCAGTACTTGTGATTTTTTTATTTTGGTTTGTAGAATCACGGGTATGTTAAATGCTCATAGAACAACATTTACCCATTTGGAAAGTTAGAACTTTCCTGAATGGCAGATAAGACAAATTACAAGCTTACCAGAACCATCTCTAACTTTCTCAGTGTACAACTGCATGATTTTCATTGTTCCTTGACAAATGTGTTTGCATGATCATTCCAGACAGGTAAATCTTTAGAACCCTAAACTGAGTTCATGATAGTGCGTATAGTGTGACCACATAGTCGCCTCCAGAGAATAATCCTCTTACAGAGAACATTTGATTTTCCAACTTGGAATAGAGTAAAGCCCATTGCTACTAGAACTAAATAGCTGGTGGTTTTTCTGTTGGAAATATCTATGATGCAGATATGAAACTGTGTTCATCCTGTTAACATTAATTCATGTTATAAATTCATAGCAATTATGTCAGCACATGCATTTAAAGTAGAAAATTAGAAAAACTGATTTAGAAAAAATGTTACTTGAAAGCAAATTTACTCGATGTAATCATGATTGTGTTGTCAATGAGTCTCTTATCTTCATTCGTAAATGTCAACAAATATTTTGTCAACTTACAGAAATCATCACCGGCTTCCCTGAGAAAAGAACAACTCAATTCCAATTCTTAAATTTCTCATTAAACATACCATTTTTTGCCATCTTATGCATGAAAGGATTTATTACAACATTAAAAAGCTAAGTAATTATATATGTGCATATGTATAATTATGAGTCTACATTATATGATGTGTCTATCAGCAACTCCAGCCAGAATGCAGAAAGTACCCTTTGTTAAAGCTACACCAAAGCCCTTCATCACTCCTGCGTCACGTGCGTTTCATATGTGCTTAACCTATAATTTGCCACATTGGTCATGCTGAGTGCTGGCAAGCTGACAGCTTCATTATCTCTTAGGCAACGGCACAGCCTTACATTCTCAGACAATCTTTTATACTGTATTCTGGATACATAAACAGTCTTTGGTAGCAGACATGCTCCACTTGAGGGGCTGACAGTGTAGATCAGGCTTACTGCTTTTTTTCTATCATGCACTAGGCTCTGGATTTGACACACACACACCCAGAATAACATACACATACTTATGTGTATGTTCATGTCCAGCCCATGCTTGGAAATTATGTTGGCTTCTTCTTTCCAGGCTCGTTTGGGGCTTTCTGGCCCCTCATTCAGTCTATCATTTCCTATACCCAGTGTACTTACCTAGCCACAACCAAACCTTCCCACTTCCTTGACCCAGACAGTGTGACACTTTGCAGGTGAAGGCTATGAGGGAGAGTGACAGCCATGCTCTCTTTCTCATCTGGGGTCACACAGGGTGAAAGGGCTGCTGGGACCATCAAAGTCCAGCTTCCCTCCAACGATAGAGAACAAGTCTCAAGCTCTATCAGCCTGTCTTGATTCCTCTTTAACCTGCTAGTGAGGGCCTTCTCAGGTCTTGCCTCCCTCCCTCTCTACCCTAGTAGTATGGTATACATATTCTCTGTGGGTAGTAGACAGATCTCCTAGGCTCAATTATCATAGCATAGTGAGGCCCCTGGCTCCTGTTTTATTAACTAGAGTCTCTATAACTTACCTTACTGTTTGTTAAATATGGACGTGTGTGTGAAGGGTGGCACATTCCTGGGTGGAAGCACACGGGTGTACTCATTTCTGCACAAGTGCTGAGTGTGTGCCTGTCGTGGTCAGAGGACACCCTCTGCTGCTGTTCCTCAGGAACTGCCCACCTTCATTTAGAGACATCCTGTCTCCTCAGTAAAACTAGAGATCTGCCTTTCTCCATATTGGCTTGAGATGAGATCACTAGGGTATACCTTCAAACTGAGAGCTTATGTGGATTTTAAGGTTTGAACTCAGGCCTTGGAGCTGATAACTCAGGCACTTTTCTGACAGCCATCTCCCTATCCCTGTTAGTGACTTCAGAAGAGATTTTCTCCCTTTGTTTTGACAAGCTCATGACATCAGCAAGGAACATGATGCTTCCTAGATGTAAGTGTATGTGAAAAGACTATTTAAGAATATTTGTGCTTCTATGTCCTTACCTAATTTACTTTAGGCAAAAATGTGTGAAAATGAGCAGGAAAATAAAGTTTGTTTTTGTGGTTTGAGTGCAGGCGAAGGTGGGTGGATCTATGAGGTACACTTTGGCTAAGCAACTGGATTTCTGGCATTTTCTTAACCTTGGTGCCTGGATGATAGCTGGAGTCTTCAATTGTTTCTTTCTTAGTAAGACTCAAAATGGGTCATCAAACTAATGAAAAAACAGACAAACACAGCCATCATCAATAACAAAAACACCTTCTCTGCTCACCACAGAATACTGGAGCCTAGTGAGCTGCCCTAGTGAGACAGGCTCTGCAGACTAGATTAGCACACATTCAGCAATTCCCCAAGGCAGCTGGATTACCTTGGAAGGAGTGTGAGGCCTAGGGATGGCTATGATTTTATCATCTCTGATCAACTCACATGTGCAAAAACTTGCCAAGTTAGAAACTCTATTGCACAGACATCCACAAGTGAGAACTTAATGCCACAGATAAACTTAGCATGGCATGTGGAGGGTGCCATGCCTCCCTAGGATGGCATGTGTATGCATGACCACTTTGCTAAACATGAGAAATGTAGGACAAATGACAAACTAAATACAAAATGAGGATACCTAGTTAAGTAGGGTCACCAGAGCAGATTCAGTTGTAAAGTCTCCCTACACCTAGAGCATAAAGCAGTTCTCTGTGGGAACAGCAGCATACTCTGTTCCCCATGGGTAGACAATAGTGTGCATCCATTAGAACCATTAGACAGCCCCTCAGTAATAGCATGGTAAATCATGGATGTGCCATCAGAGTAAATATTGTGAAACACATGCTGTGATGTGATGCACCTAGGGAGTCAAAACAGACCTAAATATTTAGTGTGTTGTCTTCCTGTGGTGATGGGTATATGGACAGAGGGAGGGACAAGACAGAGAGGTAGATTAAAAGGCTAAGATAATGAAGCTGTTTCCAAATTTAAATGGATTCAATTACAGAGCACAAACTTTACATAAAGGTAGAGTGCTTGAAAGGGGGTCGGGGTGGGGCGGCAGTAACATCCGGAATGTTCAGCAATCCTTGGGATTACACAGTCCTCTTCTGATGAATCTAGTCACAGAACAAGGGGTGCTACTTGCCAGCAGTTAACCAGTTAAGAATAAAATCCCAGATCCCTGAATGATAGTATAAATTGGTTGTGTTCTTTAAGACAGTCCTTCCAGCTGGCCCAGAGACCTGGGATGCAGCAGGGTGTTCCTCCCACACACCATCTCAGAGATGAACTGACAACCCTGAAGTTTGGCAAGAACCTGTAGCTGGTGCCGAAGGAGGGATTTTTAGAAAAGTCGCTGTGTTCTCTTTATTTTGGTTGTTATTTCTCCAAATATTCCATCTGCAGCAGCATCTGCTATCTCAGCTCAGACAGTCCAAACAGATGATGTACCATTATGTCATGTGACGAGCAGGCCTCCGAAGAAAGGGTGGCTACTCTTTGGCAGGTAGTCTCAGACGCTGCTTTCAAACTCAGATTGCAAACATAGCTCAGAGCCATGAGAGGAAGGGGACTAGAGACAGGCAGTTTTTCTCAAAGCTCAGCAAAGAGAACAATAAACTCATTCTGAGACTGGGCTTTTTATTAGTGTTTCCGTCTCAGCGCAATGTGCCTTTGACACCGCTTTCCCATGATCAGAGTGCATCAAGGCCGTTCTGTTTGATGCTGATGCTCTCAGGGACCACATTCTGGAGAGGACCTCAGTGTGTACGAATATCTAGTGATGGTGAAGGCCAAGAAGGCGACGGTGGGACCCTCAATTTTGATCTCTTATTGCAAAATACAGACGAACTGACCAGTGTCCCCAAGGCAAACGCTGGTGACAAAGGATGGCTGTGCTCTACGCAGCTACTCGGCATGCCACGGTCCTCTACCCCTGCGTGGTGTATGACCGTGGGCCCGAGAGCGCTCTTGAATTAAAAGTCCTCTTGCAGTTTGCAGAAAAAAGAAGGGAGCAGAAAAGAGCACTGTGGTATTTCTTCATTTAAGGTGATTGCAGAGGGAGTAATCTGTTGCCAACTCTGTTGCCTCCTGTTTGATTTAAACCCCTTTCTGGAAAGATGTACAGATTATTACAAATATGCAGTTTTGAAAGCAGGCTCAACGCTATGAAGAAAAAGCCTTCTCTACTCAATGCTGTATTTGTTTTCATGCATTGTCCTGTTTACATTTAGTCTGAGCTAATTTAGGTATTGATGTTAAGAGTACTGGTTTAGAAGAGATGTCCCACTATGGCCATTTGATAGGGAACTGGGAATCAAATTCTTGGCTTGGCTTGATAAAAGTTAAGGAAATATTCTATCCACTGAACTAGCATTTCCAGGTTTGATTCTGTCATTGAATGCACTAGACTACAGCTCCTTTAAATGTGATTTTTAGGTTTAGTTTTATTTTATATGTGTGAGTGGTTTGCCTACATGTATGTGTATGCATCAAATGAATGTCTGGTGTCCCAAGATCCCAGAAAAGTGTGTTGTATACCCAGGAGCTGGAGTTACAGGTGATTGTGAGCCACCGTATGGGTTCTGAGAACTGAACACAGGTTCTCCAGGAGAACATCCCTCTTCATCCTGAGCCATCTCTTCAGAACCCTCAGCTCTTTTACAAGCTGGTTGAAAATGACATGATCACATACAATACCTAAAAAGTACCTCAGCTATCATCGAGACCCGCAAATGCTTGTGACTTCTTCGGGTGCCTGTCACTGCCATTTCTTCAACTAACAACGGCAAGTGCTTCACTTAAGTATGTGTTTTATTCTAGTTATGATCCTTTTTTAAATAGATCAAATAGTAGCAACGAGAGCCAACCAGAAGAGGGATACAGTGGTGATAACTGTTGTATTATGCAGACAGAATTGAGGCATGAGTGTTTGTAAGTTCTAGGATTGTTTAAGCTTGTGTCAGGTACTGGTGACATCAGGCTCAGAAACCTGCACATTTGAAGGAAAAGAGAAAGAAAAAGTAAGAGGAATGAAGGGAAGAGAAGAGGAGGAAAGAGGAGGAAGAGGAGGGAAGAGGGAAGAGAAGAACGAGGTGAGCAGAAAGAGTAGAGAATGGAGATGGAGGGAGGAGGAAGGAGAGGACAGAGTTATACATCCACATATTACCTTTTCATTCATATTCCTTTGATATCTCTTGAGTAATTGTTTGGAATAACTGACACTCATGTCTTCCTGAACATTAGCTCTTAGTAGAGTTTGGGTAATAACTTGGACACCACAAGAAGACATACAGAGTCAACTAACCTAGACCCATGAGAGCTCACAGAGCCTGAAGTACCAACCAAAGAGCATGTGTGGGCTGGACTTATGCCTACACATTTGTAGAAGATATCACCTTGGTTTTCATGTGGGTCCCCTAACAATTGAATCCAGGGCTGCTCTTCTGACTCTGTTGCCTGACTTTGGATCCTCTTCCCCTACCTAGGCAGCCTTATTATTATTAATTTTTTTAGGCATTTTCTTCATTTATATTTCAAATGCTATCCCAAAAGTCCCTCATACCCCCCCACTCCCCTACCCACCCTCTCCCACTTCTTGGCCCTGGTGTACCCCTGTACTGAGGCATATAAAGTTTGCAAGACCAAGGGGCCTCTCTTTCCAATGATGGCCAACTAGGCCATCTTCTGATACATATGCAGCTAGAGACACGAGCTCTAGGGGTACTGGTTAGTTCATATTGTTGTTCCACCTATAGGGTTGCGGAATCCTTTAGCTCCTTGGGTACTTTCTCTAGCTCCTCCATTGGGGGCCCTGTGTTCCATCCAATAGCTGACTGTGGGCATCCACTTCTGTGTTTGCCAGGCAGTGTCATAGCCTCACAAGAGACAGCTATATCAGAGTCCTTTCAGCAAAATCTTGCTGGCATATGCAATGGTGTCTGCGTTTGGAGGCTGATTATGGGATGGATCCCCATTGCAGCAGTCTCTAGATGGTCCATTCTTTTATCTCAGCTCCAAACTTTGTCTCTGTAACTCCTTCCATGAGTGTTTTGTTCCCAATTCTAAGAAGGGGCAAAGTGACCATGAAAGACCCACAACGTGAGGACTCCCCCACGTTCTGACTCAGGAGAGGCGGCACCCCAAAATCACCCACAAGAAACGGTCTTGCTGCAAATTGCAAGAGGATTTTTATTCAAGAGCGCTCTCGGGCCCACGGTCATACACCACGCAGGGGTAGAGGACCGTGGTGTCCCCGAGTAGCTGAGTAAGGGGGTATTTAAAGGAAAAAACCACAACTCAAGGAGGTGGGAAAGGCGTTGTTGGAAAATACCAAAAATACCAGTTAAGAGTCACAAGGAAGTACAAAGTCACAGGTGTCACAAGGAATACCTGGTAATTTTTAACTCTCAAGACAGTTTCTAAGAGCCCCTAACAATAGCACATTTGCATTGCAGGTTCCTGTAATGGTCAGGGTGACTTTCTTTGAATTAACACTCTTTGAACCCAGGAAGCGGGTGGGTGGAGGAAGGAATGTCGCTATCTGCTTTATGATTAGCATACCTTGGAGCACTGAGTTTACTACTCTTTCAACCACACTTTGGTCTTCATTCTTCTTGAGTTTCATGTGTTTTGCAACTTGTATCTTGGGTATTCTAAGTTTATTATTGAGAGAGGATGAACTTAGTCCTGCTGGAACTTTATGTGCCAGGGCAGGTTGGCAGCCAGTGGAGTGGGGCTTCCCCTTCTCTGAGAAGAATGGGAGTAGTGATTGTGGGACTGAAAGAAATGGAGGGAGGGAGGTGTAATCAGGATCTAAAGTGAATAAATAAAATGAATTATTTTTTTAAAAAAGAGGCAGTCTTTTTATACTGAACAGCATGCTCAAGCCAACACAGTTTGAATACTTGGTATTTACTGAAAAAATAAAGGCTGTCTCCCTTTTTGCCTAAAACACTCTGATGCTTATGCATATGCTTGCAACGGTGCTGCACTTTGTTCTGAGGCATTGTGAAGTAGGTTGGCTTCCACATACGGCAGACACTCCAATGCAATGAATAGTAGACTCAGGTTCTCTATCTGAGGTACTTAATAAAAATACAGACCATGTGTAGTGATGTCAGCCTTATAAAGAACTTGTTTTCCATATGTGTAGGATGCAAAAGAAAGAATGATATATTCATCAAAAATTTTTTAAAAAAGCACTGAAAGACTTACTTCATATAGCTTTATTTGGAGTTATTTTCCCTTTGAGACTAGGTCTCCTGGTTTTCCTGAACTTGCCAGGTAGACCAGGCTATCCTTTAACTCACGAAGATCCTACAGCCTTTGCCTCACAAGTGTTGGGATTAAAGGTGTACAATCACCATGCCTAGCCACCCCTTCAGGCTGAATATATTTAAATTGATTTTTATATCACAGGAATCATCTCAGAAAACAGAGCACTGCAGCATTTATTGTACTTATATTTATATGTATACATGTGTCCAAAAGAAGGCATTAGATCTCCTGGAGTTTTGGGAAGGCCATGAACCACCTGACTCCAGCGTTGGCAACTGAATACTGGGATTGGCAGCTGAGCCATTTTACGGAACACCACAGACTGAGAACATTTTTTTATAACAACCTATAATGAATCACCAAGCATTTCCTTCCAAACTAGACATGCAGAGAAAACAGAGTGAACAGGCATTAAAATAAACCCTGGCCTAACAGAAAGTCACCTAGATTTGCATTCAAAATCTACATCCAAGTCTTATTGCTGAGTAGAACATGGCAAGGTATTTAACCTTTGAACTTAATTTTCACAGCTGCACATGAGGGAGTCTACATGAAAATACACAGGACAGTTTAGAGTGGCATTTATTCTACCGCATTTCTTCTAAACCTGTGGATCTCGCCATGACTACTACAAACACCAACCCTCCTAAATGACAAAGTATTTTTCTTCTAACTGCAAAAATTAATAATGATAATAATAATAATAATAATAATAGATCTAATGCATGTGATATATCTGAATTTATCAAGTATTCCCTTCAACTCCATCTAATATCAATATTATTTTCCCTTTATATTTCTCAAACATTTTTTTCTGTCTGGAAACTCCTAGGAAGGAAAGAAAAAGACAAGTGAAGCCCTTTGCTGTTTAGTTTGTACATCCTCTTACTCAGTGCCTAACTTCAGATATTCAATAATCTTGCATTCTCTGCTCTGTAAACTAGCACTAACCACATCCTTATTTATTTGTAATATTACAGTGATTGTAGAGAGAACCTCTTGTATACTGCATGGAAGCACTATCTGTCAATAAAAAGCTGACGACCTATTAGCTGAGGCAGGAAATGACAAGTGGGACATCCTGTAGGACTCTGCGATAGAGTCAGGAACAGGTGAAGATTTGCCATGAACTCTAAGGAGACAAACTCATGAAAGTGAAGAGTGGAGATCATTCATGTGGCATACAAAGAATAGAATAAATGGCTTAAGTTATGAGCTGTTGGGGGAACAATCCCAAGCTTAGGGCCTAGGCACTTACTTCTAAATAACAATTTTCACGGTCATTATTTCAGGAACTGAGGTACAGTTGAAAAAGACCATGGTTGCAAATGATAAATTTCCTCTTCCTTTATCTACTCTGGACTTGTTTTATTTTTCTTTGTTTGCTTATTACAGGAGTTAATGTATCTCTTCATCAAGGGAAATGTAATTGGTTACCACCACTTCCAATGTGGAAGTCAAAATTGGAGAATAAGATGTTGGCAGGCACACACTCCCTGCTACAAGCTCTAGGAAAGCATCTTCTTGGTCTCTCCCAGCTTCTAGAAGACCTAGGAATGTGTGTGTCCATGGCCTCAGTCACTGCTCTCCCTGCCATATATGCTTCTGCCTGGAACTATGTCTTCCTCTCTAACAAGGCCTTGTGACCCAATGGTGTAACTGAAAAAAATGAAACTCAGCAGGTGTAACTCAAATAACCTGGAATTCCAAGCAAGGAACATCTTCAAATTGTAGGGTTGATAATACATATATTTTAGAAGCCTATATCTAGTTCACGACAAAAGATAGCTGAATTGTAAGGTGTAGGACATGTGGAACCATGCCACGAGACAGGCATAAGAACTGGCAAGGCCTCTACCAGCATCATGCCCCAGTACAGGGGAATGCCAGGGCCAAGAAGCAAGAGTGGGCAGGTAGGGGAGCAGGGTGTGGGGAGGGTATAGGGAACTTTCAGGATAGCATTTGAAATGTATATAAAGAAAATATCTAATAAAAAATTAAAAAAAAAAAAAGAACTGGCAAGTCTGAGTGTGCTCAAAGCCCAGGAATGTCAGAGACTGGCAGGAGTAAACCTGCTTCTTCCTTGTCTCTGGTCCTGCTCTGGAACATGTGACCACTCCACTCCACTGGGAATACCTTAGGCAGTCAGTTATGTAAAGTAACTCTAGGAGTTCTTCTCCATGCTAATGAGGTATCCTTAGATACCCAGATAGCCTTAAGCCTTTAGCCAAAGAATTTCTTCTCCTGGATATTCCCTCCCCCAAAGGGGATTTAATCCCTGGTTTGCCCCCAAAATAAAGTGTATGCATTCACACCTACCATCAAACAAACCAGTGTGAACAAGCAAGGATCATCTCAGAGAGCTGCTTCATTAAGGATTGCTGCTGGGAAGGCTTTCCCACCAAAGAGCCATGCCTAAGACTCTGGAGAAAGATTTTCTCTCCTCCAGTCCCTCTGATACACTAGGCCAATCAACCTGATTCTGCTTTGCCCCATGCTCTGGCCCCCATATCCCCCTTGCACAGAGGTGCCCTGAGGGGAAAGGTACATCCAAGATGCCCTGGTCCTTGTTTCTCCTCCCAGCATCATACCAGGGGCACCTGGTACCAGGGAAGAGATGAGGAACCATTGTGGACTCCCCTTTTCAGACTTTGCTCTGCCTTGCCCTGGCAGTATACTGAGGACACCCGGGCACCACCAGCAGACAGACAGGGCACAGTACTACGACAGTATGGACGTGTCATGAGTGTTCCTAGTTGAAGGCATTACTATAAAAATTATGGAAATGAGGCTGAAAGCAGTTGCAGTGGTCACACATGCATAGAAGGGACCTTGATTCAAATCAGTAGCTGTTTCTAGACTGCTCTCTGTAGACACTTCATACAGTTAATGTGTGATAATATTAATGGATGCCAATGTTTTCTAAAGCTTAACAAAGAAAGGGGGGGAAAAGCCAAGTACTCTACTAACCCACAAGAAAGAGAAGTCTCCTGTTAGGTAATCGGTGTGAGGGAAGGGCAAGCTGCTAGAAGCACTCAGCATGTCCTTAGTGTCTGCTGCTCTGTGAAACAACCTGTGAGTTATATGCCTTATATGGATGGCATAAGGAAGTATAATGAATGGAACACACATACGTGCATTGTGTGTTAAGCAGAGTCTGAGCAGAAACTGGGACCTAACTTGGAAGGATAATAGAATCTAACTCTGGGAAGAAGAAAGAGTGGTCACTAGGTCCAGAGAAAGACACTATCTGTATTGGCACGCAAGGTCAAGGGAATGTCATGTTACTCTTTTAGTTGATTGATTTTCAATATACCATTCAATTTAAATATTGAATTGCAATTTTATTCTGAGTAGGGAGTGAAAGAGAATCCTGGGCCATGACCCTTCTTGACTCCTTGCCATCTTGTCTTGTGCTTCAAGCTGTCGTTTACCATTTATCTCCTCTAATTTTGCTTTTCTCAACCCTAAGTCTCTCCTGCGGTAGTGGACAAGTTTAAAGCAAGAGGGTGGCTTTCAGAACATCTGGCATCAGGAGAGGGGAGGCCCTTGGTCTTGTGAGGGCTTGATGTCCAGCATAGGGGAATTCTAAGGTGGTAAGGCTGGAGTGGGAGGGTGGGGGAACACCCTCATAGAAGCAGGGGGAGGGGAGAATATAGGAGGGTTGCAGAGGGGAAACCGGGAAGGAGGATAATATTTGATATATAAATAAATAAAATAACCAATAAAACTTTTAAAAAAGAATTTGAATAACAATTACCCATGAAGTTACCACTGCTGTAAGTAATAGAAACTACTGTTCTAAAAATAATACTCCACTAAGGCTAATATGTTTTCCTTGGTAGCAGCTAAGCTGAAAAGTGGTAAGAAGGAATAAGTAGAGAATGTAAATTTCAAGTAGAGAACTCACAACTGCTATGGAGATTAACTTTTTAAATTGTAAATACAAGACGACACTCGGTTCTAAGATTACATCTTTCATGAGATCATAGCTTTCGTTTCTAATTCTAAAATAACCCAGCGCCTTCTGCTCACACTATCCCATTTCAACCCGCTTCCTCTATCATCATGGCCGTGTGGTTGGCCATGTACACTTTCCCAGATTTAAACACACTGCTGCTAACAATTTTGAGTTTCTTATCCCCAGTAAAAGCCAAGAATTTAAACATCAATAAAAATAACACTGAGCCAAAAATATTGGTCCCTAATGAAAGTACACACTCAGGTGGTGGTTTCCAAAAGTTTTCAGCCTAGAAACCAAGGACAATGTGAAGTGATTTATGGAAAGAGAAATCTTTGGTTCTTGACATTAAACATTTTAATTAGAAATGCACATAGGCCATATGTTAAAACTGTATTTTCATGTCTATCCAGAGAAAGAGCAGCACCTCCTAGGATATAAGTTGAAAAGGAGAGATAAGCTGTCTTTGCTTCTTTTAAAAATGCGCTGGAATCCCTAGGGAGGGTCTATATAGGCCAAGTAGAGTTGAGCTGACTAACTTGGATTCTTACATTTATATGTTATCTTAACCAGCTATGTTGCAAGGAAGACATTCACCCAGGTCTCCAGTATGTTGTCAGAGAAGACAGAAATGAAGTTTTATTCACATACAGTGGTTTCATGTGATGTTTCTGTCTATCAATACAGTACTCAAAAACATTAAAAATACACCAAGAAAATATCAATGATGTACTAGAAAAAATAAAAACTTACAAAATGGCATTGAGTGACTTGCCAACATGGATGGAGGAATTCTCACAAGGCTTCACCTCCAGACAGAGAGCTATATAGGCAATTGATGGTTGCAGAGAGAAGGAGAATCTCAAGTAGGTTAGTCAGTCCAAAGAGTCAATTCGGAACACATATGAGCAACATTAAATGATCTCAGCACATGTGTTTATAAATGCATACACACACATGCATGCACATGTGTGTATGTGTGTAATAATTATGATCAAAGAATAAGAGGCCATAAGTTTGAGGAATGGGAGACATGAAGGAGAGGGAGGAGCATGGTGCTCACTTATGAAATTCTTCAAGATAAAATACATAAAGTCTTCTGCATATGCTTGTTAACAGTCACTAGAATTCATTTGAAGAGTCAGATCACTTCCCATGAGCGTGATAGTGACATTTATGGAATTCATTAACGTATTTAATAGCGAATTCTGTGAAGCCAACCTTCTATCAGTTTGGTAATGTGCGAGTCAGGAGGCAGTGATGAGGACACAGCTTGGATTGTCAAAGGCACATCAAGGTGAGTGACTTTGAGATAGCTCACAAACTCTGGGGTCTGGCTTATGATCATGAAGCACATTATGATTATGTAGTTGTTAGGCAGGATTCATTTCTTCTGAACTTTAAACCAGGTTTTAAACATGAAGTCATGTTGCCCTTAACTGTGAGTAATGGTCAATAATGATCAACTGAACTCAAATAACCTATAGTTATTTATAATATGCTAATTTATAAAACCCACCTCAAACATAACACATTGGAATCCTCAGGCATTACTTCAAGAAGCCTACATTTTATACTAATATTATCCACACTTATAGATTCTGTTTATAAAAGGATTATCTGCTTTATGCCTTGGAGTTCTTTCTATCTCTCCTCTCTTCTTCCTGTCCATCCCACTCCTTCTCAAATACACTCTCCTTTGTTCATCAATTAAAACTGTTACACACATAGGTCTGTCTCTATGTCTGTGTTTAGGTGTATATATTGATTTGCACTTACAAGCACAGCCTGCTGAGATAACTTAATGCTGCCTTATATTGTTCCGGGCTGGCTTCATGGGATTGGCTAACCTACCCGGTAGATTCTTCCTTTCTCAACACACTTTCTCTATCAGCTTCCTGTAGCTCTTCGCCTAGAGGTGAAAACTTGTGAGAATTCCCCCATCCACACTGGCAGGAATTGCATTAGCAAATTAGCAACAAATATTAAAATAGAAGCTATGTGTCAGGATTCTGTTCTTGAGATCTAATTTTGAAGAAGCTGTTGTTAAAAAAAAAATACTTCTTTAAAAATTACTACAGGAAGATTCATGGGATGTCCTGTTCTGATCAAAATCAGAATGAATATAGGACAGTAGGAAACACAAGGGAAAGATAATGTTATAACATTAGTAATAAAAGTGACAAATGAACATGAAGACAAGACTAAGTCACAGCAAGCAAGACTCCCACTCCCCAACTCACTTGGTTAAAAAAAACTCCATCGGTTTTACAGAAAAGCACTAATCTCACAGAACATCCTGCATCGAGGACAGTTTGCACCACATACATTTTATAGTTCATGTGCAGATATGCATAATATCTTAATGTGAAAAATAGATCACTTTCTCCTGCTCTTCTGCCTTTGCTCTAAGCAAACAAACCTATTTGCCTCAAGCAGTCTTCACAGATCTCCTTAACTGGTATGAAGTTGGTGAACAAACATCTCAGGCAGTGGTCACAACTGATTTTTAAAGTCCCAGAATTAGATAGAAAAATGACACTGAGCCTGAAGGAGACCCTTAGCTGTTCTGCAAGTGTGATGGACATTGTTGACATGGAGCATACTGAGGACGACGAAGTAGGAAACTGCTGTTTAAGGCATCCAGCTGAGGTCCTTGGTGAGTGAATCTCTTGGCAACTAGACCAGAATGCAAGACTTCTGACCATTTTCTCATGTGTCCTGGGGACAGTGAGGTAACCCAGCTGACTGTGCTGGTGAGCTGTTTCCTTTTCTCGCTCCACCCTAGCTGCTGTGATCACAAAGCCCTAGCCCATAGTAGGCACCTTATCTCCCATGTTCCCTCTGCCTGCCTCATCTCCACTTTGGTTGTTTAAGAACACACATGTGAGGATGTCTCTCCTCAGAGCTCCTAGACTTGCTCTGCTTTGTACCTGGAATGCTTTGCTCTGAGATTTTTCTAAAGGCCACTTCTCCTCATTTACATTTCTGCCAAATGTTTCCTCTGCAGAGATGTTCAGTTTGGTTGGCTCTGCTGCCCTGATTATTTTACCTATTTATAACGATTTTTCTGCTGATGTATTGTACTTACTGGGCTGCGTATATCCTCTTAAACCCTCTTCCACAGACATACAAGTGCTATTTTCTTATTCATGGCTGCTTCTAGTGTGCATATTGGTGGCTATGGCACGCCTTCCTCATTATGTGCTTTTAGACACTGGCTTAATAAATTTAAGAGAATGATAAAAGCAGCTAAAACACTGAGCATTTATCTTGCTGTTCCTGAGCTATTAACTTAATTTCAGTGTATCTTTATTTGTAACCCACAGAAGGGGTCTGCATACATAAGAAGCTTTTAATATTGAATGGCTCACACGAAATAGTATATCATAGCTGGGTTTGTAATATGGTAAAAAAAAAAAGTAATGAGTCTGCATGCATGTTTTATAAGAAATAAAAACATCATTTTCTTTTGCAATGGTTAAAAATTGCCTCTACGGTTAAGGAGAGGAATCTGCAGAAACCTTGAATTTCTGTGATTCTAACTGCTTCCCTTCATCTCTCACTTCCATTGCCGTGATTTCCTCTGTTGTTCTGAGAACAAATCTGAATTCAAACATCATTCAGGACTACACACAATGCTTTCGATGCTGTTCTAAAATTATTACAGTAACCAAGAAAATAATGCAAATTGTATATAAATTATGGAATTGTTTGGGATAGCTGTTTCTGCACAATTCTCCCAGCTCTCTGGGAAGCAGGACAACATGATTTTTATCATTGGAGCATAGAAAGACCTGCAACAGGACATTAGTGCCACCTGTGCAGACCCACACTTTAGGCTGAAAACTCAATTTACTATAGAGTTACAATTTTTTAATTGCTGCTACATCTCTGTATGAAATTCACATTTCATTGGAGAATAGCAAACAGGCCAGGCTTTCAGCTTTCCTTATAAAGTAGCCCTGATTGAGTCATATATAGTCACTTCAAACATAGATGGCAGAATGTCACCACTGTCAGGCACCTGGGGCTTTGTCGTCAGGCTTTGTGGGGCATCTGAGATTAATATATGGTGCATTATTTTCAAAATGCTGAATTTTACATTTATCTTAGCTAAAAGTTTTGTATGTTCACTGACAATTCCACTGTACATATTGACAAATTTCTTTTCTTCCCTAAGAAAACCATCTATTTTTCTGAAAGAAACAGATATATTCCTACAGTTTAATCTCTCTCTCTCTCTCTCTCTCTCTCTGTGTGTGTGTGTGTGTGTGTGTGTGTGTGTGTGTGTGTGTGTGTGTGTGTTATAGCTGAGGTTGTAGGAAGAAGCAAACCAGAGACAAACTTCCTATGTACGTGCACACACATCATACATATATTTATACTTACAAGTACACAGTGTCGAGTATATATGTTTTACATTAATGTACAGTATAAGTTTAAATAAATCCAGTACATTTAAAACAAACATATGTTTTTATTTTATGTTTGTGAGTGTTTTGTCTGTGTGTGTGTGTGTGTGTGTGTGTGTGTGTGTGTCTGGCATTCCTGGTGTCCAAGGAGGTCAGAGAGGATAGTAGATGCCCTGAAACTGTAGTTTAAAATGATGTGACCCACTATGTGGGTGCCAGGAGCTGAAATTTGATGGTTTGTAAGAGCAGCAAGTACTCTTAGCCACTGAACCATCTCCCCAGCCCCAAATCCTTTGCATTTTAACTTTTAGTTTGCATTTTCTCTTTTTCTCTAGCTCTAACCAAAAAGCAATCCAAAACAAAAAGTTTAAAAAAAAGAGGTCTATTGATTAAAAATTGGGCCAAATAAATACACTTATAAATTTATTTTACCCCTTGCTCAGCCATTGCTAAAGTCATTAACATTTACATTTATAAAAGAGAAAATATTGTTTATTTATAGAGAATATGCTTTTCACATATTCACCTTGTAGTTGTTAAGAAATAAGTTCAAAGAAAGAAAGGCAAATAACAATCCATTGTATGTGCACATTAACCCAATCTGTGCAAGAGTATCCTTGCTGAGAAAATATATTCCTTAAGTATGACCTAAGAACTACACATAATTAGTCACCTTGGCAAGGTTGAAAAAAAAACACTATTTCTTTGGCTGATTAATCTGGACCAGTTATTCATATTTCCTCTGCAGCCAGTCCCATAACCAAAAGAAAGAATGCACATGAGATAAACACTCCAGGCGGGAGAAAACATCCCATCTCAGGGTGTCAGAATTTTTCACATCTATGATCTTTCCTTGGCTTCATGATTGACGATGACTTACCAATTGCACATTCATCCTAGTATAGTAGGGTAGAAATGTATAAAAAGCCCACTCCTTTGACAATAAGATTCGGAATTTACATGCTCATTTGATCACTTCTCATTGTGTTTAAAATTACTGACATGGGTTTAAATAGCCATACATCAGACTGGTTGAATGGTTCAGCTTAAGATAATGAAGAGATGTTGTTCTACATACTTTACATTGTGCAGTTTACACTAGTTATAGTTTTAGATTTGTAATAGTTGGCCTGAGGGAGGTTTCTAGACAATATTACTTTTGTTCTAATCTATGAGGTCATGAATTCCATATTACAAGTTCCAGTGGACAAAGGTACCACAATCTCTGGATTTTGCTTCCTTAAATGTCATTTAACAAATATGACAAGTTCAGATATGGAAGGGTATTCTCAGAAAGGCACCCAAAAAACTCATCTAACTTTAGAAAAAGAGAGCTGCAGAAGTTCATATCATGAAAATGTGGTTTTATTATGCAAATAATACAGTAGCTGTAAATAAAGGTGCTTCTTTTTTATTTTTATATTTGCTTATTTTATATATTTACATTTCAAATGTTATCCCCCTCCCCAGTTTCTGCTCCATGAACCCCCTCCCCCTCCTCCCACCTCTATGAGGGCACTCCCCACCCACCCACCCACTCCTGCCTCAGTGCCCTAGCATTCCCCTACCTTGGGTCATTGAGCCTCCACCGGACCAAGGGGCTTCCCCTTCCAGTGATGCCATATAAGGCAATCCTCTGCTACATATCCAGCTGGAGCCATGGGTCCCCCCCATGTGTACTCTTTAGTTGGTGGATTAGTCCCAGGAGCTTTGGGGTATCTGGCTGGTTGACATTGTTGTTCTTCTAAAGCAGGAATGCTGAGCACTCTGTACTAATGCCTCTTAGTCCATCTCTTCTTCTTTCTCACCTGTTGCCTAAGAATTTCTGGTTCTCGAAGACTGCATTATTAACTCCTTCCTCCTTACTCCATTCACACTCATCTCTTCTTGGAAGAAAGAATCTCAGTTCTGTTTCTATGGCTACCCAAACCCATCAGTGGTCCTCACCAAGTACATAAATATTAGTATAGAAGAGTAGTGAGTCCTTGTGTCTATTTTATATTTTGTTATTTTTCTAAATGTCTGCTAGTAGTAGAACTTTATTTTATTTACTATCCTACACAAAATGATAATATCTCTGCAACTGAGGGTTTTTAAAAATCATCATCCCCATTTTACAAATGAGGAAATGTACATTTGGAGATTAGTTATCCATTCCACTTTAACAGAACTTGGAGATACCTCTGTTTCTGATTAATTAGCATTGTTTTACATGGCCTACCCTGTAATCTATTCTATTTTTTTCTCTTTTTCTTACAACTTGATGATAACCATCATCCTCTGTCTCTTTTAGCCTAGCAACAGATTCTTTCTACCTTGTCTTTCATTCATGATGTCTAACATGACCGGATTAATTTAAAATACCCACCAACTACAAGTTTTCAAATACATATCCTTTTTTCTTTAACAGGCAAATACCTAGAGGAGAGTGTGTGTCAAATTGAACCTAGCTAGGGTCTCAACCCTTATCTGACTCAGGTCAGACTTGCCACTTTATTTTTTTTAATTAGGTATTTTCTTCATTTACATTTCCAGTGCTATCCGAAAAGTCCCCCATACCCTCCCACCCCACTCTCCTACCCACCTACTCTCACTTCTTGGCCCTGGCGTTCCCCTATACTGAGGCATATAAAGTTTGCACGACCAATGGGCCTCTCTTTCCACTGATGGCCGACTAGGCCATCTTCTGATGCATATGCAGCTAGAGACACGAGCTCGGGGGGGGGTGGGGTGGGTACTGGTTAGTTCATATTGTTGTTCCACCTATAGGGTTGCAGATCCCTTTAGCTCCTTGGGTACTTTCTCTAGCTCCTCCATTGGGGGCCCTGTGATCCATCCAATAACTGACTGTGAGCATTCACTTCTGTGTTGGCACTTTAAAGTCAGCCCTGGCTCAAGTTAAGGCTTTTGGGAAGACTGAGACAAAATGCACATGTTTTGTAATTGCAAAGAACAGGGACTTGACAGATGAAGGGCATCATGGCTGGAATGTCTCTTAGGGAGTCAAATAAAGTTTTATCTCAGAATGGAAATGCTGAGAAGTCTGGAGGAGCCATCCACGTCCTGAACACATAGCTCTCATGAATGGACTTGTTTTTATAAAAGTGTGGTTCTTTTAAAATTATGTGATACATTTCTTGCATCTCTGTCTTATGCTGTCTGTAGTCATCAGCCACAAGCTAACATAGAGAGAAGGACATTTCCAAAAATAAATGTCTCAATTTCCCAACATCCAGAACTCTGAGGAAGTAATCTTACTCATTAGTCAGTCACCCTGCAGCATGTTGTTACAGCAGCTCAAGTCACAGAAAAGGAATGAAGTCAAATTATGTCATGCCTTTCAATATTTATTTGTTTAAAGTTGTTTATTTTTCATGCTAAAAATCACTGGAGTAAAGGTCTTTATGGTATTATTAAAATATTAGTCAATGACTGACAGTTGAGTTATATTTACCTATGTTGGAATGGGTTTATCTGCTTTGGTTTTTTAGTTTATGTGTTGAAAGATTCTGATTATATCTACTCTTTTCCTCTTTAAAGGAATTCCATAAGGTGTGCAAAATTTAATCATGAAATTTAAAAATATATTATTTAAAGCCTTCAAATCCTTGGAACAAAATCTTAATGTAGCTTTATTTCTGTGGCTGTTACACTTTCAAAAAACAATATTTTAAAAAACAAAACAAAAACATTTCTTTCCAAAAAGCTGTAATACACTACAGTTAGAATCAAATCTAAGCGAAAGTCCATCAGAAAGATCTTTATAGTATATACGAAAGACTCTGCCAAGCTCATCCAGCTAGCATCTAAGACATTCCAACTGCACTATCCTTAGTAAAGATGACCTGAACCCCATTTCTTGCCTTCACTGCTTTCTCCAGTCTACAGCTACATTTCCAACATGAATAGCTTTCATTTGCAATGCAAATCTTTTCCCGTATATGGCTGAATTATTTTCTATGCAGATGAATGACACCGCTGTATAGGAGGTATCAAACCTCACCCAGTTTTAAGTACACTTCTTGTATTGAAAGCTAACAGAGCTGAAAGTTGAATGGGAGAAAGCTCGGGCTCCAGTATTTACTCTTTTATTTGTGTTCTGAAAGGGCTGTGTGGAAGAAATCTCATAGAAATGTCAGAGCATTCCTAGCAGAGGGAAGTTAAAGGTAGGAATAGAAAAGACTGATTTGCTCCTGCTTTGTGGCTTCATAAGCAGTGGATGATGCTTTCAATAGGAGGGCCCGAGGCAATGTCAAGTCTTTAACTCCTCAGACCCTGCAAAGGGCATCCATCCTCCTCTCACTGGTCCACAGAAAAAGCCTTATAAAGAAATCCCCTGAGAGCCGCTGAGGCAGCAGCCTGGGCGGGCCACAGACAACCGGCCACCATCCGGACCAGAGGACAGGTGTCTGCCTGGCTTGGGAGGCGGCCTCAGCCTCAGCAGCAGTGGTCACCATCTGGGTTCCGGGACTCCGCGGGACCTAGGAAATTAGTCTGAACAGGTTAGAGGGTGCGCCAGAGAACCGGACAGCTTCTGGGACGGGCGGAAGCACAGAGCCGCTGAGGCAGCAGCCTGAGCGGGCCGCAGACAACCGGCCACCATCCGGACCAGAGGACAGGTGTCCGCCTGGCTCGGGAGATGGCCTCAGCCTCAGGAGCAGCGGTCACCATCTTGGTTCCAGGACTCCCTGGAACTTAGGACTTTAGTCTGCACAGGTGAGAGTCTGCACCACAGAAGCTGACAGCTTCTGGGAACTGCCAAAGCAACACAGCTTCTGAGAGAGGCCCTGTTTTGGGCCTTCTTCTTCGACCAGGAGGAGGTCCAAAAACAAGATATCTGCGCACCTTCCCTGTAAGAGAGCTTGCCAGCAGAGAGTGCTCTGAGCACTGAAACTCAGAGGAGAGAATCTGTCTCCCAGGTCTGCTGAGAGACGGTAACAGAATCACCAGAAGAACAATCTCTAAACAGAGTCAACTATAACTACTAACTCCAGAGATTACCAGATGGTGAAAAGTAAACATAGGAATCTTACCAACAGAAACCAAGACCACTCACCATCATCAGAACCCAGCACTCCCACTTCGCCCAGTCCAGGGCACCCCAACACACCCGAAAACCTAGACCTAGATTTAAAAGCATATCTCATGATGATGGTAGAGGACATCAAGAAGGACTTTAATAAATCACTTAAAGAAATACAGGAGAACACTGCTAAAGAGTTACAAGTCCTTAAAGAAAAACAGGAAAACACAATCAAACAGGTAGAAGTCCTTACAGAAAAAGAGGAAAAAACATACAAACAGGTGATGGAAATGAACAAAACCATACTAGACCTAAAAAGGGAAGTAGAAACAATAAAGAAAACTCAAAGTGAGGCAACACTGGAGATAGAAACCCTAGGAAAGAAATCTGGAACCATAGATTTGAGCATCAGCAACAGAATACAAGAGATGGAAGAGAGAATCTCAGGTGCAGAAGATTCCATAGAGAACATCGGCACAACAATCAAAGAAAATGGAAAATGCAAAAAGATCCTAACTCAAAATATCCAGGAAATCCAGGACACAATGAGAAGACCAAACCTACGGATAATAGGAGTGGATGAGAATGAAGATTTTCAACTCAAAGGACCAGCAAACATCTTCAACAAAATTATTGAAGAAAACTTCCCAAATATAAAGAAAGAGATACCTATGAACATACAAGAAGCCTACAGAACTCCAAATAGACTGGACCAGAAAAGAAATTCCTCTCGACACATAATAATCAGAACAACAAATGCACTAAATAAAGATAGAATACTAAAAGCGGTAAGGGAAAAAGGTCAAGTAACATACAAAGGCAAGCCTATCAGAATTACACCAGATTTTTCACCAGAGACTATGAAAGCCAGAAGAGCCTGGACAGATGTTATACAGACACTAAGAGAACAAAAATTCCAGTCCAGGCTACTATACCCAGCCAAACTCTCAATTACCATAGATGGAGAAACCAAAGTATTCCACGACAAAACCAAATTCACCCATTATCTCTCCACGAATCCAGCCCTTCAAAGGTTAATAACAGAAAAAAACCAATACAAGAACGGGAACAATGCCCTAGAAAAAACAAGAAGGTAATCCCTCAACAAACCTAAAAGAAGACAGCCACAAGAACAGAATGCCAACTTTAACAACAAAAATAACAGGAAGCAACAATTACTTTTCCTTAATATCTCTTAACATCAATGGTCTCAACTCCCCAATAAAAAGACATAGACTAACAAACTGGCTACACAAACAAGACCCAACATTTTGCTGTTTACAGGAGACACATCTCAGAGAAAAAGATAGACACTACCTCAGAATAAAAGGCTGGAAAACAATTTTCCAAGCAAATGGTATGAAGAAACAAGCTGGAGTAGCCATCCTAATATCTGATAAGATTGACTTCCAACCCAAAGTCATCAAAAAAGACAAGGAGGGGCACTTTGTTCTCATCAAAGGTAAAATCCTCCAAGAGGAACTCTCAATTCTGAATATCTTTGCGCCAAATACAAGGGCAGCCACATTCATTAAAGAAACTTTAGTAAAGCTCAAAGCACACATTGCACCTCACACAATAATAGTGGGAGACTTCAACACACCACTTTCACCAATGGACAGATCATGGAAACAGAAACTAAACAGGGACACACTGAAACTAACAGAAGTGATGAAACAAATGGATCTGACAGATATCTACAGAACATTTTATCCTAAAACAAAAGGATATACCTTCTTCTCAGCACCTCATGGTACCTTCTCCAAAATTGACCACATAATAGGTCACAAAACAGGCCTCAACAGATTCAAAAATATTGAAATTGTCCCATGTATCCTATCAGATCACCATGCACTAAGGCTGATCTTCAATAACAAAAAAAATAACAGAAAGCCAACACTCACGTGGAAACTGAACAACACTCTTCTCAATGATACCTTGGTCAAGGAAGGAATAAAGAAAGAAATTAAAGACTTTTTAGAGTTTAATGAAAATGAAGCCACAACGTACCCAAACCTTTGGGACACAATGAAAGCATTTCTAAGAGGGAAACTCATAGCTCTGAGTGCCTCCATGAAGAAACGGGAGAGAGCACATACTAGCAGTTGACAACACATCTAAAAGCTCTAGAAAAAAAGGAAGCAAATTCACCCAAGAGGAGTAGACTGCAGGAAATAATCAAACTCAGGGGTGAAATCAACCAAGTGGAAACAAGAAGAACTATTCAAAGAATTAACCAAACGAGGAGTTGGTTCTTTGAGAAAATCAACAAGATAGATAAACCCTTAGCTAGACTCACTAGAGGGCACAGAGACAAAATCCTAATTAACAAAATCAGAACTGAAAAGGGAGACATAACAACAGATCCTGAAGAAATCCATAACACCATCAGATCCTTCTACAAAAGGCTATACTCAACAAAACTGGAAAACCTGGACGAAATGGACAAATTTCTGGACAGATACCAGGTACCAAAGTTGAATCAGGATCAAGTTGACCTTCTAAACAGTCCCATATCCCCTAAAGAAATAGAAGCAGTTATAAATAGTCTCCCAGCCAAAAAAAGCCCAGGACCAGACGGGTTTAGTACAGAGTTCTATCAAACCTTCAAAGAAGATCTAATTCCAGTTCTGCACAAACTTTTTCACAAGATAGAAGTAGAAAGTACTCTACCCAACTCATTTTATGAAGCCACTATTACTCTGATACCTAAACCACAGAAAGACCCAACAAAAATAGAGAACTTCAGACCAATTTCTCTTATGAATATCGATGCAAAAATCCTCAATAAAATTCTCGTTAACCGAATCCAAGAACACATTAAAGCAATCATCCATCCTGACCAAGTAGGTTTTATTCCAGGAATGCAGGGATGGTTTAATATACGAAAATCCATCAATGTAATCCACTATATAAACAAACTCAAAGACAAAAACCACATGATCATCTCGTTGGATGCAGAAAAAGCATTTGACAAGATCCAACACCCATTCATGATAAAAGTTCTGGAAAGATCAGGAATTCAAGGCCCATACCTAAACATGATAAAAGCAATCTACAGCAAACCAGTCGCCAACATCAAAGTAAATGGAGAGAAGCTGGAAGCAATCCCACTAAAATCAGGGACTAGACAAGGCTGCCCACTTTCTCCCTACCTTTTCAACATAGTACTTGAAGTATTAGCCAGAGCAATTCGACAACAAAAGGAGATCAAGGGGATACAAATTGGAAAGGAGGAAGTCAAAATATCACTTTTTGCAGATGATATGATAGTATATATAAGTGACCCTAAAAATTCCACCAGAGAACTCCTAAACTTGATAAACAGCTTCGGTGAAGTAGCTGGATATAAAATTAACTCAAACAAGTCAATGGCCTTTCTCTACACAAAGAATAAACAGGCTGAGAAAGAAATTAGGGAAACAACACCCTTCTCAATAGTCACAAATAATATAAAATATCTCGGCGTGACTCTAAGGAAGTGAAAGATCTGTATGATAAAAACTTCAAGTCTCTGAAGAAAGAAATTAAAGAAGATCTCAGAAGATGGAAAGATCTCCCATGCTCATGGATTGGCAGGATCAATATTGTAAAAATGGCTATCTTGCCAAAAGCAATCTACAGATTCAATGCAATCCCCATCAAAATTCCAACTCAATTCTTCAACGAATTAGAAGGAGCAATTTGCAAATTCATCTGGAATAACAAAAAACCTAGGATAGCAAAAACTCTTCTCAAGGATAAAAGAACCTCTGGTGGAATCACCATGCCTGACCTAAAGCTTTACTACAGAGCAATTGTGGTAAAAACTGCATGGTACTGGTATAGAGACAGACAAGTAGACCAATGGAATAGAATTGAAGACCCAGAAATGAACCCACACACCTATGGTCACTTGATCTTCGACAAGGGAGCTAAAACCATCCAGTGGAAGAAAGACAGCATTTTCAACAAATGGTGCTGGCACAACTGGTTGTTATCATGTAGAAGAATGCGCATCGATCCATACTTATCTCCTTGTACTAAGGTCAAATCTAAATGGATCAAAGAACTTCACATAAAACCAGAGACACTGAAACTTATAGAGGAGAAAGTGGGGAAAAGCCTTGAAGATATGGGCACAGGGGAAAAATTCCTGAACAGAACAGCAATGGCTTGTGCTGTAAGATCGAGAATTGACAAATGGGACCTAATAAAACTCCAAAGTTTCTGCAAGGCAAAAGACACCGTCAATAAGACAAAGAGACCACCAACAGATTGGGAAAGGATCTTTACCTATCCTAAATCAGATAGGGGACTAATATCCAACATATATAAAGAACTCAAGAAGGTGGACTTCAGAAAATCAAACAACCCCATTAAAAAATGGGGCTCAGAACTGAACAAAGAATTCTCACCTGAGGAATACCGAATGGCAGAGAAGCACCTGAAAAAATGTTCAACATCCTTAATCATCAGGGAAATGCAAATCAAAACAACCCTGAGATTCCACCTCACACCAGTCAGAGTGGCTAAGATCAAAAATTCAGGTGACAGCAGATGCTGGCGAGGATGTGGAGAAAGAGGAACACTCCTCCATTGTTGGTGGGATTGCAGGCTTGTACAACCACTCTGGAAATCCGTCTGGCGGTTCCTCAGAAAATTGGACATAGTACTACCGGAAGATCCAGCAATACCTCTCCTGGGCATATATCCAGAAGATGCCCCAACTGGTAAGAAGGACACATGCTCCACTATGTTCATAGCAGCCTTATTTATAATAGCCAGAAGCTGGAAAGAACCCAGATGCCCCTCAACAGAGGAATGGATACAGAAAATGTAGTACATCTACACAATGGAGTACTACTCAGCTATTAAAAAGAATGAATTTATGAAATTCCTAGCCAAATGGATGGACCTGGAGGGCATCATCCTGAGTGAGGTAACACATTCACAAAGGAACTCACACAATATGTACTCACTGATAAGTGGATATTAGCCCAAAACCTAGGATACCCAAGATATAAGATACAATTTCCTAAACACATGAAACTCAAGAAAAATGAAGACTGAAGTGTGGACACTATGCCCCTCCTTAGAAGTGGGAACAAAACACCCTTGGAAGGAGTTACAGAGACAAAGTTTGGAGCTGAGATGAAAGGATGGACCATGTAGAGACTGCCTTATCCAGGGATCCACCCCATAATCAGCATCCAAACGCTGACACCATTGCATACACTAGCAAGATTTTATCGAAAGGACCCAGATGTAGCTGTCTCTTGTGAGACTATGCTGGGGCCTAGCAAACACAGAAGTGGATGCCCACAGTCAGCTAATGGATGGATCACAGGGCTCCCAATGGAGGAGCGAGAGAAAGTACCCAAGGAGCTAAAGGGATCTGCAACCCTA
The DNA here is from genome assembly GCF_000001635.26 of Mus musculus. Lineage (NCBI taxonomy): Eukaryota > Metazoa > Chordata > Mammalia > Rodentia > Muridae > Mus > Mus musculus. The sequence continues at coordinate 39,863,798 of NC_000069.6, forward strand.
TAGGTGGATCAACATTATGAACTAACCAGTACCCCGGAGCTCTTGACTCTAGCTGCATATGTATCAAAAGATGGCCTAGTCGGCCATCACTGGAAAGAGAGGCCCATTGGACACACAAACTTTATATGCCCCAGAACAGGGGAACGCCAGGGCCAAAAAGGGGGAGTGGGCGGGTAGGGGAGTGGGGGTGGGTGGGTATGGGGGACTTTTGGTATAGCATTGGAAATGTAAATGAGCTAAATACCTAATAAAAAATGGAAAGAAAAAAAAAAAAAAAAAGAAATCCCCTGTTCCAAGAACACAGATCCCTCGGCAGGATGGCAACAATGTCAGAGGAAATCTCAATTAAAGCATCCTCTAACCCCCCAACTAGGATCATGCAATAATCGCGTGAGAATGGGCTGAACACATGTTCTGTTCACGTGAGAGCAGGCTGAACACATGTTCCGTGGTGTAACTGGATTGTCCTACCTGGTACTAGAGGTTCTGTCTTTAAAGTTCATGTTCATTAGACAGATGATATGGGCATCTCAGGAATGTACTGTTACAAACAGGACACTTGCAAATCATTTCTTGTCAGATGCTCAGGGTTAAGTTCTGTATATAAAAAACACTCAGAGGAGATTCATCCCTCTCTATCTTTCTACTGAAATCCACTCAGCTCTGGTGTGGATGATGACATGTACCATAAAGACTATTACTTCTACTTTTCTAAACTAATGATGACTCTAAGATTTATATTAGTTCTAACACTTCAAGATTTATTTTATTTTTATTTACGGTGTGGGTGTATCATGTGTGTGTATGTTTGTGTGTATCTGAATGTGTGTGTGTGTGTGTATGTGTGTATCTGCTTGTGTTGCACATGTATGTGCCAACAGAGGCCTAAAGAGGGTTTCAGATTCTCCTGGAGCTAGAGTTGCAGGCAACTGTGAGAAACCTCCTGTGTGTTTAGGAACCAATTTCCTTTTCTCTGTAAGAGCAGCAAGTGCTCTTAACTTCTGAGACATCTCCTCAGTCCCTGCATCTGCATTTGCCATATTTAAACTTATTTATCATTACAGAATATTTATTTTTAGTGATTACATAAAAATAAAGATAGTACTAAAAGTTCAGATCCTCAGAAGTCCATGCTGAGCCTCACTCATCCCTTGTTTAATCAACAGAGCAACAGGATAACAACACAGGCATTAATGCTAAAATGACCTTTCACTGGACATTAGTATCATACAACACATATAGGATATAGCATAGATTATAAGATGAGAAAACAGTTTACATAAAAGAAACAGAACTATGGCTTTCTCATAAAGTTAAATAAAAAAAACAAGAGTGATATAGACATGAGACATAATGTAGGGCCAGTAAGAAAAACCATGGCCTTGGAATCTTGAGAGGATCCTAAATTTCATGGGAAACCCTCTGGCTTTGTCAGTAGAGCCTGACTCACTTTCTAAAGAGCTCTGCTCAGGCTTGGAGGTTGCTGGCTGAGATGGTTCTTAGGCAGAGGGCTCTGAGTTCATCCTCAGCACTGAAGAAAACAGCAAAGCAATGCAGTAAACAACTAGACCCAAGTGCTGTAGGCGGCCCATTCTTAATATTACTCAAAAATTGAGTTGTGACAAAATAAAAAACAGACAAAATAAGACATTTCACAAACTAAACTGGCCATGGTGCTGTTGGTCTGTCACCAGAGCACTCTCGAGGCAGAAGGTCCATGAGTTGAAGGCCAGTTTTGGTCTACACAGTAGTGAACAGAAGGTCACTGAAGCACTGGTGTATAACACTTTCATAAGGATCATGAAATACGCTCAGTTCCAACATATGCTCACTTTCTTCTTTAAAATAAATACAAAACTAACCACTAAAAATATTTTATAGTTTTAACAATGAAGTCAGTACAATTTCACAGGTCTGTGATATTCTTTTTTTTTTTTTGTACTGTATTTACTTTATCTTTAACATGGGCTAAAGGTTAAGAACAGAAACAGAATAAGAAGGGATAGTAAACAGAACTAAGCAGGGACCCTTCTAGTGAGGCTGGAGGGTCTGGGCATGATGTAGGTGTACGTATCTCTGGCTGGAACTGGTGAGATGTCTTTTGGGGTACCCGGCTTGTTCGCTGTAGCCAATTGTGACCAGACTTTTTTTCTGCACCACCTTCAAGCCTTTTAACTTAACATACAGATTATTATTACAACAACATGCAGGTTTAAACACATCATTTAAGACAGTGATGGGCATAGGGAAGGAGCACCAAGTCTGCACCAGTCTCTTTGGTTAATTTTGTCAAGGTCTCTTTTAGAATTCTATTCATCCTTTTTACCTGCCCTGAGCTTTGGAGCCTGTATGCAAAATAAAACTTCTAATCAATCCGCAATGTCTTGGCCAGTCCCTGATTTACCTGAGCAACAAAGGCAGGTCCATTATTGGACCTGATTACCTTGGGTATCTCAAACCTCGGGAAGATTTCTTCTAGGATCTTCTTGGCTATCACATTGGCCATCTCAGTCCTTCAACCTCGAGGCTACTGCTATCCGTGTACCAGCTCGAACTCTCAGGCCAAGGCTGATCTGATCCTTCAGATCATTTTGAGTACCAGTTTCTTCTGCCAGAACGTCAGAGCAGTGATGAGTAGGTGAAGTCTCAGGCAGTAGGGTAGCTCGTCATCCATCAGGGGCTTTCGGGTAATGCTTTCAAGAGCGTGGGGTGCCACTACAGTTGTTTGCTGTCCCAGATTGAGCTTATTAGCATCCTTGACAAGTAGAGCTATGGCAGCAGTAGCTTTCAGGCAAGAAACCACCCGCTGGCAACAGGGTCTAACTTCTTGGATAGATAAGCCACTGGCCTTTTTCAAAGTCCCAAAGTTTGAGTAAGGACTCCTCTGGCAACCCCTTATCTCTCTTCCACATAAAGAGTGAAAGGCTTGGTTAGGTCAGGCAAAGGCTGGCCATCAGTAGGGCCTTTTTCTTTCTCTAAAGGCTTTCTGGTGATCTGGAGTCCACACAAACACTTCCCCTTCCTTGGTTAGGGGGTACAACGGGCAGCTAAGGTCACCAACCCAGCTTTCTAGAGTCTGTAGAAGTCAGCAGTACCAAAGAATTCTCTTACTTGTAATTACAGTCTTTTTCTGGCTTCTTTTAGCCACTGTTTTCCACCTTGAAGGGTATATCCCAAATAAGTAACTTTAGTCTGACACAGCTGAGCTTTTCTAGCTGAGTCTCGGTCTTCTGTTGCTCAGATTTCCTGTCTATATCTTGTCTTTTTCTTTCTCTCCTATCACTGCGGCCAAGATTCTAGTCAAATTTCTCTCTTGTCTACAATCCCTCTTGTCTTCTCTTTCTTCTGCCTCCCTCTCTCTCTCTCATTATGCCTCTAGAGTGGCATGGATTATCAGAACAAGGCTATTTGTAAAATATTTTATTTTGCCCACTTTCTAGTTTATTGTAACTGGATTTTCAGTCAGATTTTAAAAAATAATAATAAAGTTCAGAAGGAAGCAGATAACTCGGCCTGATCCGGGGCTCAAGTCCCTTCCAGCCCACTGCAGCACTGGGGTCCCTGGCCCGGGGAGTCTCCGGACACCCGCAAGGACCCACACAGGATCCGCCACGGGATCCTAAGACCTCTGGTGAGTAGAACACAACTTCTGCCAGGAGGCAGGTTCAAACACCAGATATCTGGGCACCTTCCCTGCAAGAGGAGAGCTTGCCTGCAGAGAGTACTCTGACCACTGAAATTAAGGATAGAACTAGTTTCTCCCAGGTCTGCTGATAGAGGCTAACATAATCACCTGAGGAACAAGCTCTAACCAGAGACAACTATAACAACTAGCTCCAGAGGATACCAGATGGCGAAAAGCAAACATAAGAATCCTACTAACAGAAATCAAGACCGCTCACCATCATCAGAATGCAGCACTCCCACCCCACCTAGTCCTGGTCACCCCAACACAACAGAAAAGCTAGACCCGGATTTAAAAGCATATCTCATAATGATGGTAGAGGACATCAAGAAGGACTTTAATAACTCAATTAAAGAAATAAAGGAGAAGACTGCTAAAGAGTTACAAGTCTTTAAAGAAAAACAAGAAAACACAACCAAACAGGTAGAAGTCCGTAAAGAAAAACAGGAAAACACATCCAAACAGGTGATGGAAATGAACAAAACCATACTAGACCTAAAAAGGAAAGTAGACACAATAAAGAAAACCCAAAGTGAGGCAACGCTGGAGATAGAAACCCTAGGAAAGAAATCTAGAACCACAGATGCTAGCATCAGCAACAGAATACAAGAGATGGAAGAGAGAATCTCAGGTGCAGAAGATTCCATAGAGAACATCGGCACAATAATCAAAGAAAATGGAAAATGCAAAAAGATCCTAACTCAAAACATCCAGGAAATCCAGGACACAATGAGAAGACCAAACCTACGGATAATAGGAGTGGATGAGAATGAAGATTTGCAACTCAAAGGACCAGCAAATATCTTCAACAAAATTATAGAAGAAAACTTCCCAAATCTAAAGAAAGAGATGCCCATGAACATACAAGAAGCCTACAGAACTCCAAATAGACTGGACCAGAAAAGAAATTCCTCCTGACACATAATAATCAGAACAACAAATGCACTAAATAGAGAATATTAAAAGCAGTAAGGGAGAAAGATCAAGTAACATATAAAGGAAGGCCTATCAGAATTACACCAGACTTTTCAACAGAGACTATGAAAGCCAGGAGAGCCTGGACAGATGTTATACAGACACTAAGAGAACGCAAATGCCAGCCCAGGCTACTATACCCGGCCAAACTCTCAATTATCATAGATGGAGAAACCAAAGTATTCCATGACAAAACCAAATTCACACATTATCTTTCCACGAATCCAGCCCTTCAAAGGATAATAACAGAAAAAAACCAATACAAGGACGGAAATCACGCCCTAGAAAAAGCAAGAAAGTAATCCCTCAACAAACCTAAAAGAAGACAGCCACAAGAACAGAATGCCAACTCTAACAACAAAAATAAAAGGAAGCAACAATTACTTTTCCTTAATATCTCTTAATATCAATGGACTCAATTCCCCAATACAAAGACATAGACTAACAGACTGGCTACACAAACAGGACCCAACATTCTGCTGCTTACAGGAAACCCATCTCAGGGAAAAAGACAGACACTACCTCAGAATGAAAGGCTGGAAAACAATTTTCCAAGCAAATGGTATGAAGAAACAAGCTGGAGTAGCCATTCTAATATCGGATAAAATCGACTTAAAACCCAAAGTTCTCAAAAAAGACAAGGAGGGACACTTCATACTCATCAAAGGTAAAATCCTCCAAGAGGAACTCTAAATTCTGAATATCTATGCTCCAAATGCAAGGGCAGCCACATTCATTAAAGACACTTTAGTAAACCTCAAAGCACACATTGCACCTCACACAATAATGGTGGGAGACGTCAACACACCACTTTCATCAATGGACAGATCATGGAAACAGAAATTAAACAGGGACACAGTGAAACTAACAGAACTTATGAAACAAATGGATCTGACAGATATCTGCAGAACATTTTACCCTAAAACAAAAGGATATACCTTCTTCTCAGCACCTCATGGGACCTTCTCCAAAACTGACCATATAATTGGTCACAAAACAGGCCTCAACAGATACAAAAATATTGAAATTGTCCCATGCATCCTATCAGACCACCATGGACTAAGGCTGATCTTTAATAACAACATAAATAAGGGAAAGCCAACATTCACGTGAAAACTGAACAACACTCTTCTCAATGATACCTTGGTCAAGGAAGGAATAAAGAAAGAAATTAAAGACTTTTTAGAGTTTAATGAAAATGAAGCCACAACATATCCAAACCTATGGGACACAATGAAAGCATTTCTAAGAGGGAAACTCATAGCTCTGAGTGCCTCCAAGAAGAAAGTGTAGAGAGCACACAGTAGCAGCTTGACAACACATCTAAAAGCTCTATAAAAAAAGGGAAGCAAATTCACCCAAGAGGACTAGATGGCAGGAAATAATCAAACTCAGGGGTGAAATCAACCAAGTGGAAACAAGAAGAACTATTCAAAGAATTAACCAAACGAGGAGTTGGTTCTTTGAGAAAATCACCAAGACAGTTAAACCCTTAGCTAGACTCACTAGAGGGCACAGGGACAGCTTCCTAATTAACAAAGTCAGAAATGAAAAGGGAGACATAACAACAGATCCTGAAGAAATCCAAAACACCATCAGATCCTTCTACAAAAGGCTATACTCAACAAAACAGGAAAACCTGGACATAATGGACAAATTTCTAGACAGATACCAGGTACCAAAGTTAAATCAGGATCAAGTTAATGATCTAAACAGTCCCATATCCCCTAAAGAAATAGAAGCAGTCACTAATAGTCTCCCAGCCAAAAAAAAAAAAGAGCCCAGGACCAGATGGGTTTAGTGCAGAGTTCTACCAGACCTTCAAAGAAGATCTAATTCTAGTTCTGAACACACTATTACACAAAATAGACGTAGAAGGGAACTCTACCCAACTCATTCTATGAAGCCACAATTACTCTGATACCTAAACCACAGAAAGATCCAACAAAGATAGAGAACTTCAGACCAATTTCCCTTATGAATATCGATGTAAAAATACTCAATAAAATTCTCGCTAACCAAATCCAAGAACACATTAAAGCAATCATCCATCCTGACCAAGTAGGTTTTATTCCAGGGATGCAGGGATGGTTTAATATACGAAAATCCATCAATGTAATCCATTATATAAACAAACTCAAAGACAAAAACCATATAATCATCTCGTTAGATGTGGAAAAAGCATTCGACAAGATCCAACACCAATTCATGATAAAAGTCTTGGAAAGATCAGGAATTCAAGGCCCATAGACACTGAAACTTATAGAGGAGAAAGTCAGGAAAAGTCTCGAAGATATGGGTACAGGGGAAAAATTCCTGAATAGAACAACAATGGCTTGGGTTGTAAGATCGAGAATTGACAAATGGCACCTCATGAAACTGCAAAGCTTCTGTAAGGCAAAAGACACCGTCAATAAGACAAAAAGGCCACCAACAGATTGGGAAAGGATCTTTACCTATCCTAAATCAGATAGGGGACTAATATCCAATATATATAAAGAACTCAAGAAGGTGTACTCCAGAAAATCAAATAACCCCATTAAAAAATGGGGCCCAGAGCTAAACAAAGAATTCTCACCTGAGGAATACCGAATGGCTGAGAAGCACCTGAAAAGATGCTCAGCATCCTTAATCATCAGAGAAATGCAAATCAAAACAACCCTGAGATTCCACCTCACACCAGTCAGAATGGCTAAGATCAAAAATTCAGGTGACAGCAGATGCTGGCGAGGATGTGGAGAAAGAGGAACACTCCTCCATTGTTGGTGGGATTGCAAGCTTGTACAACCACTCTGGAAATCAGTCTGGCGGTTCCTCAGAAAATTGGTCATAATATTACCGGAGGATCCAGCAATACCTCTCCTGGGCATATATCCAGAAGATGTCCCAATCGGTAAGAAGGACACATGCTCCACTATGTTCATAGCAGCCTTATTTATAATAGCCAGAAGCTGGAAAGAACCCAGATGCCCCTCAACAGAGGAATGGATACAAAAAATGTGGTACATTTACACAATGGAGTACTACTCAGCTATTAAAAAGAATGAATTTATGAAATTCCAAGGCAAATGGATGGACCTGGAGGGCATCATCCTGAGTGAGGTAACACAATCACAAAAGAACTCAAATGATATGTACTCACTGATAAGTGGATATTAGCCCAGAAACTTAGTATATCCGAGATATAAAATACAATTTGCAAAACACATGAAACTGAAGAAGAACGAAGACCAAAGTGTGGACACTTTGCCCCTTCTTTGAATTGGAAACAATCACCCATGGAAGGAGTTACAGAGACAAAGTTTGGAGCTGAGACAAAAGGATGGACCATCTAGAGACTGCCACATCCAGGGATCCATCCCATTATTAGCCTCCAAACGATGACACCATTGCAAGCTTTTGTTGTAAGGACCGTGATATAGCTGTCTCTTGTGAGACTAGGCCGGGGCCTAGCAAACACAGAAGTGGATGCTCACAGTCAACTATTGGATGGATCACAGGGCCCCAAATGGAGGAGCTAGAGAAAGTATCCAAGGAGCTAAAGAGATCTGCAACCCTGTAGGTGCAACATTATGAACTAACCAGTACCCCTGAGCTCTTGACTCTAGCTGCATATGTATCAAAAGATGGCCTAGTGGGCCATCACTGGAAAGAGAGGCCCATTGGACAGGCAAACTTTATATGCCCCAGTACAGGGGAACGCCAGGGCCAGAAAATGGGAATGGGTGGGTAGGGGAGTGGGGGGGTGTGGGGGACTTTTGAGATAGCATTGAAAATGTATTTGAGGAAAATATGTAATAAAAAAATAATAATAAAGTTCAAAGAATGCCACATACTCCAATATTTTGATTTTTTATAAGTAAGAAAAACAAAAGAAAGGAGAAGGTAATTTTTGTGGAATCAGGAAGAATATTTAGGACAATGAAAACCATTCTCCAGAGAGGGCAGAAAAGCAATTAGTGAAATAAAGTTGAGATAACAATTTGTTTACATTTTAATGTGCCATTGACTTTTGAACCTTGTTAAAATTTCATATCCTCCAAAGTGAAACAGTATCTTAAAAGGTCAACTCCAAGTTGCATCTAAACATTAACAAATAAATGGCTGTTTCTCAGACTTCTCATAAAAACAACATAGAAACAAAAAAACCATTGAATTCAAACAGCCTCAGAAAGAGTGGTCTACTTGTGTACATTTAGTGGTAGGTAGCTGATGGTTAGTTATGAATACAGATGGCTCAATGGGTTTGTTTATAATTGGGGTATCAACACAGTTATCTCAGCCTTTTATATTTAGTATAGGCCAGAGCTTAAATGAAATTGATGTTAGGATCTACAGTATTCAGTGTAGAAGGAAATACATGGAAATTGATAAATAGATATGAGGGTGAATATGGTTTTGTATGCCTTTAACCCCAGCAGGGTGAAGCTGAGGCAGGGGGATAACAAGTTCCAGGCCAGTCTGGGCCGCATAGTGAGACTTTGGCAAGGAGAAGAAGGGAAGAGGAGGGAAGGAGAGAGGTTAGAAGAAGGAAAGGGCCAAATAAAATAAACTACAGGAACAAAGTGTGAAATGCAAAAGAGAGAGCACAAACAGACTCGTGTGTGTGTGTGTGTGTGTGTGTGTGTGTGTGTGTGTGTGTGTGTGTATGTGTGTGTGTGTGTGTGTGTGTGTGTGTTTCTGTGTGTGCATGAGTGTGTTCATGAGTGTGAGGGTAAGAGAGTTTATTGTACTGTGTTTTCTAGATTGTCCCTGAAGAGTCTACTAATCATGGCATCCCAAGAGCCACATGTATGCCTAGAACTCAGACTTAGGAATTGGAAATGTCATTTTATATTAAAGAAGACTAAGACTCCTTCACAAATAGATAGTTTGGAACAATAATTGAGCAGTTAGAATCCACTGGTCTGAGTTTGAATCTAAAGTAGATGTTTTATGCCATGTGACCTCAGCAGATCCACTAAAGTTATGCCAGAATCTCCCCAGCAGGAAAACAAGATTCTCTCATTGCTCACATTGATGCAGTATTAGTTACCCACCAGGAAGTTTTCTAAGATACTATCCCTTTGGCACTCGCTTGTTAGAAGTTGCTAATAAGAAACAAGAAATTATAAAATTTTGAATGTTTTACTTTCACATTTAGATATCTTGAAGTTAAAGGAAAAGCATAAAAATAAAACTCAGATATGTATTTCCTTATTCTTCTGAAGAAATTCTTCAACAACAACAAAAAAAGATAACATCCTGAGATAACATCCTGGAGTGTTGGTTTGCCCTGGGAATCTAAGCACTTGGAAGGCTGAGTTGGAGGCCAGAGTGGGGATTCTAGAACTAGTGAATGGTACTCTGGGCTTCAGATCGAGGCCCTGTCTAAAAATGAATGAAAACTGAAATTAGAGAAAAAGGTATCAATGTCCAAGAATGAAAGGGGCATGGGCCAGCAGTAGAGTTACCATCTCAGTAAGATGATGTGAAGTGTGGGTCATTGAGATGAAGGCCGACTCTATGCCTTCATCTAGAGTTCACCAGCACCTCATGGAGACAGGCAAGCTTTCTAATCCATTTGGCGAAGCCCCATAGAATCAAACTTAAGATTTTGCCATGATAATACAAACCCATGTTTTCCATCTATGCCAATGTGTCTACTTACTTTCAGTGGCTAAATTAAGATTTCTTTAATAAATACCCTTTCGTTTAAACTCTTTGCATTCTATGGAATAGCCTGGCAACCTCTGATCTTTAGTGCCTTGTAAATAGCTACAGAAAGATTCCTAGGGATTTTTAATGTTTACAAGATTTTCATTGCATCCTACTGCCCCTGTAATCCTGGCTATGGTTTACTGTTGTTTATCATAAGAAAAGTAATTGTATCTGAAATCAAGGTTTTGTCTTTTTGATTGGTGCTTTTCCCGTGTCATTGGCTCCTGCTGAATAGAACTCTATTCACAGCATTTTCTCTCTCAAACCATAAAAAGAGGGGAAAGATCAGAGCTCAGTGCTTCATAGATCTGTGTCAGGTTGTGAAGTGTTGCTAACATCTAGCTCTTAGTGCAAACTCCTGGGATTGACTGTGGAGTTGAGATTTAAAGACTGAGCACATAATCCTCTAATGTCCCAGATTTTTGGAGACTATTTTCACTACCACAAACACTTCCATGAAATGCATGAACATCATCCAAGAGATGCTTCATGACAGAGAGCTGCTGCTGGGGCAGGAGGAATAAACACAGATGCAGTCACTGAGAAGAGGACTTTCTAGAAGATTCTATCTGGTTTATAAATTATCCTGGAAAAGAACAGAATGGTCAGCAAAAAGATTCCAAGGTTTCTTTTCAAATTCCCATTGATAGTAGCAAAAGCAATTCTAACTAAACAACCACATTTTGACATATTAAATGTGTGTTTTCCTTAGCGTGAATTAGGAACTGAATTCCAACAAAGCCATATTTATAACTCTAGTAGCCAGACTGGCAGTAGTTCAACTAGGTTGTGATAAAAGGAGAAGATAAAGAGTCTTCATTTTCCTGTACTCATTTTTTTTTTCTTTTTCTGGAATGACTGGCCTATTAGAAAAACATCAATATAAGGCAAACATCTAAAACACTGCAGGATTTTCAGATAGTAACTAGAACATAGTTAGTTAGGAGAGAATGGATTTCAATGATAAAGAATACTAATGGTTTCACTAGATGCTGGAGACTAATTTTTATACTATTTTTATGTGACAATGATCCAAAGATTGTTTGACAGCTAAAGAATAACATAAGTTATAGCAAACACAGAAGAAAAGCTTGCTGTCCCTCAGTGTCGAGTACCTCTGTTCTCTTTAGAGAAATCATTTTAAACACCCCCTAGCCCACTTGTCTTTGATGGAAACAACTTGTTTCTGTGAACTCTGATTGGGTGAAAAATCAAAATAATTTAGAAATGGTTGGATCTTATTTGATTTGATTTGATTTGTAGTACTTACTGTTTTATTGACATTTTATTGGATTAATTAAACATGTACATCTGGACCGCTCTAACTGAACATCAGGAGCTATAAAAAAGTATATGAAGTTGAGGGGAGGGAGTGTTGAGATCAACATGAAAGAACTTGGAGGGAATAAATAGAGGGCAGATAAAAATAATACTTTGTTTTACACAGGTATGAAAACATAAATTATAATTAAATATAAATTAGATAACTAGGTTTTATTTCCTTATACTTAGCAATTCATTAAATGATTGACAGAGAGGGAAGTGAAAAATTAAATCTGGTATTCAATTTTATGCAGTATTTGCAACAGTCATGTCTATGCATAGAGCACAAGGCTCTATCCCAGTGTCTTAGTCAGGGTCTCTATTCCTGCACAAACATCATGACCAAGAAGCAAGTTGGGGAGGAAAGGGTTTATTCGGCTTACAATTCCATACTGCTGTTTATCACCAAGGAAGTCAGGACTGGAACTCAAGCAGGTCAGGAAGCAGGAGCTGATGCAGAGGCCATGGAGTGATATTCTTTACTGGCTTGCTTCCCCTGGCTTGCTCAGCCTGCTCTGTTATAGAACCAAGACTACCAGCCCATAGATGGTCCCACCCACAAGGGGCCTTTCCCCCTTGATCACTAATTGAGAAAATGCCTGACAGTTGGATCTCATGGAGGCATTTCCTCAACTGAAGCTCCTTTCTCTGTGATAACCCCAGCTGTGTCAAGTTGACACAAAACTAGCCAATACACCCAGCATGCTTAAAAATGTCTGTCTTCTCTCTTAACAGTGTAGGGTCTAAAAACCTGACTCAGCATTTCCTGTGCACACAGCCAACTGAGGAAATCAGAAATTGTTGGAGTTTCTTAAACTTTTCTTTTGATTTACAAATTGTTTAAAACGGACTTGAAGGGATTACTGTCACAGCCATGGCAGGCATTTCTTTGCATCCTTTCCTCTCAAACAGACACTCTGAACAATTACAGTGTTTCTACCTTACTGTGAATAGAACAGTCTTTCTCTGGTGACCACAAACACTCAAAGCTATCCTAGAAAACGATAGTAACAAATAAGAAACAATCATATATGCAACTTAGAAGGCACAGTTCAAAGAGCTGTCTTTACTAATTTCCTAAAAGAATTACCCACACTTATATATATATATATATATATATATATAGAAACAAAACACAACACACACACACACACACACATCATTTTAAATAACACTGTAGGATATCAGAAAGATGAAGAGCAGACCTGATGGCAATTTAGCAAAGAAATATACATGTATTATTTTAAAAAATAGGCATGATGATAGAATACCCAAGATATAAGTTACAGTTTGCAAAACGCATAAATCTCAAGAAGAACTAAGACCAAAGTGTGGACACTTTGCCCCTTCTTAGAATTAGGAACAAAACACCCATGGAAGGAGTTACAGAGACAAAGTTTGGAGCTGAGACAAAAGGATGGACCATCTAGAGACTGCCATATCCAGGGATCCATCCCATAATCAGCCTCCAAACGCTGACACCATTGCATACACTAGCAAGATTTTGCTGAAAGGACCCTAATATAGCTGTCTCTTGTGAGGCTATGCCGGGGCCTAGCAAACACATAAGTGGATGCTCACAGTCAGCTATTGGATGGATCACAGGGCTCCCAATGGAGGAGCTAGAGAATGTACCTGTAGTGGCTATTCCTGGTTGTCAACTTGACAATATTTGGAATGAACTACAATCTGGAATTGGAAGGCTCACCAGTGACCCTTATCTGGAGGCTTGGAGATCCTTATCTGGATCTTGGTTTGAAGATCTTGAGCCATAGTGGCTATGGATTCCAGAAGATTGAATCTCCGAGTTTAAGGAACACACCTTTAATCTGGGCTATGCCTTTCATCTGGGATTAAAGGTGTGGTGGAACACACCTTTAATCTGGGCTCCACCTTCTGCTGGAGACAATATAAGGACATTGGAAGAAGGGAGTCTAGCTCTAGCTCTTGCTCTTGCTCCTTCGCCTGCTTGCTGCGTGAGACTGAATAACTGCTAGATCCTTGGACTTCCATTCACAGCTGCGACTGAACAATTGTTGGGAATTGGGCTGCCAACTGTAAGTCATCAATAAATTCCTTTACTATCTAGAGACTATCCATAAGTTCTGTGACTCTAGAGAACCCTGACTAATTCAGAAGTTGGTACCAGGAGTGGTTCTAGAGTAACAGAAGTACAAGGATGAATCTTTTAAAATACTGGAATTGGCTTGTTGATCCACCAGCACTTTCAACTATTGAAACCTCTCCAGATTCTCTCCCTCCTGGGAGCTCAGAGAATTTTGAAGACCCATGGTTGAAACTATATTCTGAACTTAAAGAAGCTAATGACCTTGATTTTCTTAATGAATTAGGTGATTCAGTGCACAAAGCTTTCTACAAGATGGGGAAAAAATCGGAAAATGATTTTACTGGCTGGCTGCTCTTAGTATCTGTGGAAAGAATGATGAATGAAAGGAAGGAGTTGTGTGATAAAATCGAAAGGCTCCAGACACAAGTAAACGATCTAAAAGTTGCTAAGTGTGTCCTTGAGGAGAATCTTCTCTCTTGTAGCAATAGAGCTCAAGTTGCAGAAAATCAAACAGAAACTCTCATTGTAAGGTTGGCTGAACTACAGCGAAAATTCAAGTCTCAGCCTCAGAGTGTGTCGACAGTTAAAGTAAGGGCTCTAATTGGCAAAGAATGGGATCCTACAACATGGGACGGGGATGTGTGGGAAGACCATGTTGAAGCTGAGAATTTTGAATCTTCAGATTCTCAAGGGTTTGCCCCACCTGAGGAAGTAGTACCCTCAGCCCCACCCCTTGAAATAATGCCTTCGCCACATGAGGAAATTAATTTTGCAGAGTCTGATAAACCAGCAATGACTTTCACTACTGATGTTTCTCGAGGCCCACCAATAGTTTCTTCTAGACCTGTAACCAGACTCAAAGCAAAACAGGCTCCTAGAGGGGAGGTAGAAAGTGTAGTCCATGAGGAAATTCGCTACACTACTAAGGAGCTTAGTGAGTTTGCTAATTCATTCAAGCAGAAACCTGGTGAATATGTGTGGGAATGGATTTTAAGGGTGTGGGATAAGGGTGGAAGGAACATAAAACTAGAGCAGGCTGAGTTTATTGACATGGGTCCTCTGAGTAGAGATTCTAGGTTTAATACGGAAGCTCGCATAGTTAAAAAAGGTGTCAAAAGTTTGTTTGAATGGTTGGCTGAGGTGTTTATCAAAAGATGGCCTACTGGAAATGATTTGGAGATGCCTGATATTCCGTGGCTTAGTGTTGATGAAGGGATTTTAAGACTTAGGGAAATTGCAATGCTAGAGTGGATATATTGTGTAAAGCATAATTGTCCACAATGGGAAGGTCCAGAAGATATGCCTTTCACCAGCTCTATAAGACGCAAATTGGTGAGAGGGGCACCGGCACATTTGAAGGGTTTTGTTCTTTCCCTTTTCCTTGTGCCAGATCTTAGCATTGGAGATGCTTCTGCTCAATTAGATGAATTAAATTCACTGGGTTTAGTTGGATTCCGAGGTAACAAGGGCCAGGTGGCAGCATTGAATCGCCGGAGACAAGGTGATTCTAGTTATTATAATGGACAGCGTAGACAAAAGAATGTTTATAATAACATACCCAGTAATGGTCAGCACAGGACAGGTGAAATTTATAATGGCATGACTCGGTTGGACCTTTGGTACTGGCTAACCAATCATGGTGTTTCCAGGAATGAAATACATAGGAAGCCTACTGCATATTTGTTTGATCTGTATAAGCAGAAAAATTCTCAAACAAATGAAAGAAAGGCTACATTAGATTGTGGTAAACAGCCCAATGAAAGAAAGGCTACATTAGATCGTGGTAAACAGCAATCTCGGCCAGTGAATCAATTTCCAGACTTGAGACAGTTTGCAGATCCAGAACCCCTTGAATGAAGGGGTGGCCAGGTTCCGCTGAAGAAGGATCTTGATAAGACACCCAAAGGTTTTGCTGTTACCCTTTCTCCAGTTCTTCCCCAGAGGGACCTACGGCCTTTTACAAGGGTAACTGTACACTGGGGAAAAGGAAATAATCAGACTTTTTGGGGTCTGCTGGATACTGGTTCTGAGTTGACACTGATCCCAGGGGATCCCAAGAAACATTGTGGCCCTCCAGTTAAAGTAGGGGCTTATGGAGGGCAGGTGATTAATGGAGTTTTGACTGATGTCCGACTCACAGTAGGTCCAGTAGGTCCCTGGACACATCCTGTGGTGATTTCCCCAGTTCCAGAATGTATAATTGGGATAGATATACTCAGAAATTGGCAGAATTCTCATATTGGTTCCCTGAACTGTAGAGTGAGGGCTATTATGGTTGGAAAGGCCAAATGGAAGCCTTTAGAGTTGCCTCTGCCAAAGAAAATAGTGAATCAAAAACAGTATCGTATTCCTGGAGGCATTGCAGAAATTACAGCCACTATCAAGGACCTGAAAGATGCAGGGGTGGTGGTTCCCACCACATCTCCGTTTAACTCTCCTATCTGGCCAGTGCAGAAAACAGATGGATCATGGAGAATGACAGTTGATTATCGAAAACTAAATCAGGTAGTAACTCCAATTGCAGCTGCTGTACCAGACGTAGTTTCGTTACTTGAGCAAATTAACACATCTCCTGGCACCTGGTATGTGGCTATTGATCTGGCAAATGCCTTCTTCTCAGTACCTGTCCATAAGGACCACCAGAAGCAATTTGCTTTCAGTTGGCAAGGCCAACAGTATACCTTCACAGTTTTGCCTCAAGGATATATTAACTCTCCTGCCCTGTGTCATAATTTAGTTAGAAGGGATCTTGATCGTTTGGATCTTCCACAAAATATCACATTGGTGCACTATATTGATGACATTATGCTGATTGGACCAAGTGAGCAGGAAGTAGCAACCACTTTGGACTCATTGGTAACACATATGCGTACCAGAGGATGGGAAATAAATCCAACCAAAATTCAAGGACCATCTACCTCAGTGAAATTCTTAGGAGTCCAATGGTGTGGGGCATGCAGAGATATTCCTTCTAAGGTGAAAGATAAGTTATTGCACTTGGCCCCTCCTACAACCAAGAAAGAAGCACAACGTTTAGTGGGTCTATTTGGATTCTGGAGACAACACATCCCTCACTTGGGTGTGTTACTTAGGCCTATTTACCAAGTGACTCGGAAAGCTGCTAGCTTTGTGTGGGGCCTGGAACAGGAGAAGGCCCTTCAACAGGTCCAGGCTGCTGTGCAGGCTGCTCTACCACTTGGACCATATGACCCAGCAGACCCGATGGTACTTGAGGTGTCTGTGGCTGATAGAGATGCTGTTTGGAGCCTCTGGCAGGCCCCTGTAGGTGAATCACAGAAAAGACCTTTGGGATTTTGGAGCAAAGCTCTACCATCATCTGCAGACAACTATTCTCCCTTTGAAAAACAGCTCTTGGCCTGCTATTGGGCCTTAGTGGAAACTGAACGTTTGACAATAGGACACCAAGTTACTATGCGACCTGAACTACCCATCATGAGCTGGGTACTATCAGACCCTGCAAGTCATAAAGTGGGACGCGCACAGCAGCAGTCTATTATCAAATGGAAGTGGTATATACGTGATCGGGCCAGAGCAGGTCCTGAAGGCACAAGCAAGTTACATGAAGAAGTTGCTCAAATGCCTATGGTTTCTACTCCTGTTACAATGCCATCTGCTGCCAAGCATGCGCCTATAGCCTCATGGGGTGTTCCTTATGATCAACTGACCGAAGAGGAGAAGACTAGAGCCTGGTTTACTGATGGCTCTGCACGTTATGCAGGCACCACCCAGAAGTGGACAGCTGCAGCATTACAACCCCTTTCTGGGACAACCTTGAAAGACACAGGTGAAGGGAAATCTTCACAGTGGGCAGAACTTCGGGCAGTACACATGGTATTACAGTTTGTTTGTAAGAAGAAGTGGCCAGATGTACGATTATTCACTGACTCATGGGCTGTAGCCAATGGATTGGCTGGATGGTCAGGGACTTGGAAACATCACAATTGGAAAATTGGTGAGAAAGACATCTGGGGAAGAAGTATGTGGATAGATCTCTCCAAATGGGCAAAGGATGTGAAGATATTTGTGTCCCATGTAAATGCTCACCAAAAGGTGACTTCAGCCGAGGAGGAGTTCAATAATCAAGTGGATAAGATGACCCGTTCTGTGGACAGTCAGCCTCTCTCCCCAGCCATCCCTGTCATTGCTCAATGGGCACATGAACAAAGTGGTCATGGTGGTCGAGATGGAGGTTATGCTTGGGCTCAGCAACACGAGCTTCCACTCACCAAAGCTGACCTGGCTACTGCTGCTGCTGATTGCCAGATCTGCCAACAGCAGAAACCAACACTGAGCCCCAGATATGGCACCATTCCTCGAGGTGACCAGCCAGCAACCTGGTGGCAGGTTGACTACATTGGACCACTTCCTTCATGGAAAGGACAGCGTTTTGTTCTTACTGGAGTAGATACTTATTCTGGTTATGGATTTGCCTTTCCTGCACGTAAAGCCTCTGCTAAAACCACCATTCAGGGACTGACAGAATGCCTCATCTATCGTCATGGTATTCCACACAGTATTGCTTCTGACCAAGGAACTCATTTCACAGCCAGAGAAGTACGACAGTGGGCCCACGATCATGGAATACACTGGTCTTACCACATTCCCCATCATCCTGAAGCAGCTGGGCTGATAGAAAGATGGAATGGCCTTTTGAAGATGCAGTTACAGCGCCAATTAGGTGGTAACAGCTTGGAAGGCTGGGGCAGAGTTCTTCAGAAGGCAGTATATGCTTTGAATCAGCGCTCGATATATGGTACAGTTTCACCCATAGCCAGGATTCATGGGTCCAGGAATCAAGGGGTGGAAAACGGAATAGTTCCACTTACTATCACTCCTAGTGACCCTCTAGGAAAATTTTTGCTTCCTGTCCCCATAACTCTAGGTTCTGCTGGCCTAGAAGTTTTGGCTCCAGAGAGGGGAGTGCTCCTACCAGGAGCTACAACAAACATTCCATTGAACTGGAAGCTCAGACTTCCCCCTGGTCATTTTGGGCTTCTAATGCCCTTAAACCAACAGGCTAAAAAAGGAATAACAGTGTTAGGAGGGGTGATAGATCCAGATTGCCATGGGGAAATTGGATTACCTCTTCACAATGGTGGTAAGCAAGATTATGTCTGGAGTGTAGGAGATCCCTTAGGGCGTCTCTTAGTACTACCATGTCCTGTGATTAAAGTCAATGGGAAACTACAACAGCCTAATCCAAGCAGGATGACAAAGGACACAGACCCATCAGGAATGAAGGTATGGGTCAATCCTCCAGGAAAAGAGCCAAGACCTGCTGAGGTGCTGGCTGAAGGAGAAGGAAATACAGAATGGGTAGTAGAGGAAGGTAGTTATGAATACCAATTAAGGCCACGTAACCAGTTGCAGAAACGAGGATTATAAAGTAATATGAATGCCCCATTGTAAATTTACAAATGCGTTTGCGATTGTACGAGGAATAGTTATATCATGTTAGGCGTATTTACAACCTTGTTATTGTTTCATGTGAACATGAGATATTATTTGTGTCAAGTTGACAAGGGGTGGATTGTAGTGGCTATTCCTGGTTGTCAACTTGACAATATTTGGAATGAACTACAATCCGGAATTGGAAGGCTCACCAGTGACCCTTATCTGGAGGCTTGGAGATCCTTATCTGGATCTTGGTTTGAAGATCTTGAGCCATAGTGGCTATGGATTCCAGAAGATTGAATCTCCGAGTTTAAGGAACACACCTTTAATCTGGGCTATGCCTTTCATCTGGGATTAAAGGTGTGGTGGAACACACCTTTAATCTGGGCTCCACCTTCTGCTGGAGACAATATAAGGACATTGGAAGAAGGGAGTCTAGCTCTAGCTCTTGCTCTTGCTCCTTCGCCTGCTTGCTGCGTGAGACTGAATAACTGCTAGATCCTTGGACTTCCATTCACAGCTGCGACTGAACAATTGTTGGGAATTGGGCTGCCAACTGTAAGTCATCAATAAATTCCTTTACTATCTAGAGACTATCCATAAGTTCTGTGACTCTAGAGAACCCTGACTAATACAGTACCCAAGGAGCTAAAGGGATCTGCAACCCTATAGGTGGAACAACAATATGAACTAACCAGTACCCCGGAGCTCTTGACTCTAGCTGCATATGTATCAAAAGATGGCCTAGTCGGCCATCACTGGAAACAGAGGCCCATCGGACTTGCAAACTTTATATGTGTTGTGTCTGGCCAGCCAACTACATGTTTGGGTTTTAGGCTGGAAAGGAATTTTGGAAACCTGGAAGAGAAGAAGGGCTAGGCGACGAGAGAAAATGATGTAGCTAAGACAGGCATTGTGATCAAAGCTCAATTTTTTATTTCCGACACTCAGTTATGAAGGACAGGGAGGGACCCAATTCCCACCAAATAATCTTGGAGTCCAGTAGCAGGGTGACCACATGTATGGCTCCGAACAGCAAAGAGGCAGGCTCCAGCAGTGGGCGTGGCAGAACCATTGAGCGGGAAGCTCCACCCATGAGCAAGCAGGTTTCAGGCTGGGAGAGGGGAGACTACATATATGCCCCAGTACAGAGGAATGCCAGGGACAAAAAGTGGGAGTGGGTGGGTAAGGGGGTGGGAGGAGCGTATGGGGGACTTTTGGGATAGCATTGGAAATGTAAATGAGGAAAATACCTAATAAAAATATTTTTTAAAAGGCATGATTTTCCTACCTTATAGTTGGTTGTGAAGAAACTCTTTGATCTTCACTTACATAAATAACTAAGGGCTGTGCATATAAGGGTAAATGCTATGAAAAGATCATTATTCCACTCCTTTTGTTCTCAATTAAAATAATAAAATGATCGAGTGACTACAGTTTCACACGGAAGTGGCCCACCAGGATGCTGTTTCAAATTAAACCCAAAGTATTGCTGGTGAAGCCATAAGAGTCATTGCCTCAGTGAGAGCCTCTCTCAGAGAAGCCTCCTTATTGTTTACATGCGAACTACGGGTTCCCAGCCACCAACATTATTTCACTCAATTTAATTCCATCCTCATTCTCCATGGCTCATTGAGCAATTCCTAGGCATGGCTATTTGCACTCCTCTGGAGAAAGTGGGGATTATAAAGACAAAGCAAGGGCTTTTAGCAATGGCCACTATGCAGCAGGTTCATAGTTCTCCTTAGGATCCACATGTCTTTGGGGAGCTAACTTATTTATTTTGAGCTCTCAATAACCAATGCCAAAGTATGTCATGCAATAAATTGTTGACTAGGACCCAGGCCAGGTTTCCAGGTGTCAGGGTTAATTACAAACAATGCCCAGAATATCTGTGCCTGCGCTTCTGATTCTACATCCATGTCACTGGGTTTAGTTTGACTTCCAACATAACCTCCAGGCTCCTCCTTATTTGCTAGCCACTTACAGAATCAAGATGGTTCTAATCATCTAAAGTTTTCATTTCGTACTCATACAAGATTTCTCCTGTCATAGTAAGTAGATGTGCCGTGGTTAATCAAAAGCTGCTGTTGATAAAACTAACCTGTAATATCAGGATATCAGAAATCAACAATGTATGACTTGAGGGGGACTTGGGGAGGGTCCTGTGAATGATTCTCTGGTTCTGTGGCTGTTTAGATTCTCCTTCAGAATACTGACATCACAGGGGTGCTGGAAGAAGGTGCATCCTCTAGACTCAAGAATTGCCATGTGTTTGGCATCTGTGTTTAACCTTAATAAAACGTGGACTTAAAAATCACCACCCATTGAATTCTCCTTGGAGGCACAGGCCTATAATCCAGTGCTAAGGCAGCACAGACAGGAGAACCATCCGACATTCACATCCAGCATGGGCTATGTTGTGAGTTATCGGCCAGCTAAGGTTTCAGAGGGAGGATTTGCCTGGTCATCTTACCCGTTCTCATGCAGTGGATACTTTTATTTCATTCTAGATTCCCTAAAACAGATTCTGCCAACTCGGAAGCACCAGTGTGTGCTGTGTACCCTGAAACACCATGGAAGCAATGATGAGAACAGGCAAGAACTCCAAGCAGTTTCCTTTAATTGAGATAGGGAATTTTAGAATCTGGACGCTTGTCTGGTTGCAGAAATATTCTTTTCTTATATTTAGTGAGGCAATTATGGTGTGTAGCATGCATATTTTATGTATCAACATATTTGTGAGTTGCAGACACAGGCATAGGTTTTGCTTGCTTCAGTCAAAGACACTTCACCTAAGTTTCCCTTAGCCCTCTCTCAGCCTTTCAGCTCAGGTTGAAAGTGAGGAGCTAAAGAGAACTCAAAATTAAGGTCAACGTTATCACCAACGGAAGCCCAAGATCTATGGCGAGTGATGTGCCGTTTCCCCCACCATGAATTTCTTTATACTTTCAAGAAAATATACAATGAACATCTTTCTTGATTCAGAGAATGATGTTTGGAGCAATTACAATCATTTGCAAGGAATATTTAACTCCAAGATTTAAAAATTAGTCATGTCATTTCTCATCAGTCCGGTATAGATACCTTACAAAAAAATCTACTTTTCTTTTTTATAACTGTATTAAAACTTCTGAATTTTGTTTAAAGATAACATTTTCAAAAATGTTCCAAATCTTTATTAAGAAGGGATCACAATGAGATATGTTACACACTTCATTTCTTTTATTAAGAAGGGATCATACTTTATTTCTAAGGTTTTAAATACCAGAAATAATACACAAAACCAATGTATAAAAAAGAGTTTTGACTCAAACTCAGAACTTCTATGTGGCTGTGGAGTTAAAATGAAAGCTTCAAGCAACAGTAAAATCAGAATCCATTAGACACATTCCTTACAATGAAACAGTGTAATGTGCTAATTAAATCAATGTAAGAGAAAGTACCACAATAAGCCTTAACCCGTGAATTATATAAACACTACATTAAAAGGCACTTGGAATATACTTGTTAATTGGCTGTATTTATTCCCCAAACACAAGAATGAAATATAATGAAATCATTATGGGAAAGAAAATGAATGGAAGTGACAGCTGAGCTCCACACACTGCATGCTTAACTGCATGGGAAGACCACATTCATCAACAAGCCATAAGTGATGATGCTCACATACTAAGGAGATTCCTAAGATGAATCTTGCCTTTAAAAATGCTCATTAACATTAAGTGTAAATTTAGTAAATC
Organism: Mus musculus; assembly: GCF_000001635.26. Classification (NCBI taxonomy): domain Eukaryota; kingdom Metazoa; phylum Chordata; class Mammalia; order Rodentia; family Muridae; genus Mus; species Mus musculus. Next base: position 39,886,707 of record NC_000069.6, read on the forward strand.
CATGTTTTCGAGTGTTCTCTGCAGCTCCATAACAAGACCTTAGCCCACCCTCAAAAGCAAAGGTTTCAGATTGCCTTACTTATGGCTAGAAAACCACCTGGTTTGTTTCTGTTGCATAAAATCACTCAATGGCTCACATGGTGATATATTGTTTGGTAACAAGCAATTATTAACACGGGGTACAAAATAACAAATGATGCTTCAATACCTTTAAATCAGCCTGTTAAAATAGTATGGTTTGAATCTCCTTTTAACTCAAACATTGCAGAGACTAGTAATATTTCTTGAGACCTGATACATTTTCGTGCATTTATTTTGGTTTTGTTTAGGTTCGGTTTTGCACAGATCTCAGTTCATCCTCATAACATCTCTGGGGTCTGGACTATTACACACCCACTCTTCCAGATCAGAACACTTAGGACTGGAGGGCTGGGTTTTAAAACCTGGTGAGTGTGACGGTCTGATTTGAAGACAGTGTGTCAACCTTTACAGCTACAGCTTCAAGATGCTTGCAGACTCTGTTGTGATTGGAGCATGCATACTCCAGAAGAGTTGCCTGTTTCTCTACACCCAGCACGAAAAATACTCCAGGAGAGTGTGCGCTACACTGTGTTACAGTCAAATAACTACTAACAGCAGGCTTGAGGAAGCTCAGTAAAATAACCCAACAGAGTCCTTTAGTTACACAGTTCTTGTTTATGTTTCATTACATGCTCAGAATGCTGTACCTGCATGTCACTTCTTGTCGTTTTTATACAACCAATGCACTGAAGATGAAACAGGCAAATAATTGGAAGTACTTTCTACTCTTAATGTGGTATGGGAATAAAAGCATTTTGAATGTTTTAAAAATCCATATTATTCTGTAATTCAATGAGAGCTAAACTAAAGAAAATAATGAGGGCGAGAAGAAATAGGAATATTTCCTGAGGGGAAAGAGAGAATAACAAGTGTCAACTCTCCTAAGACTAGAGAAAATCAGTAAATTGAGGAAGAAGATTAAATTTAAAACAAAATTAAATTTAAAACAAAAGGACACCTCCAGATAATGCAGATGCTCTAATTTCTGAATGTTCAACTTCTAAATACTTGCTATGATGTTTCTCACGTGTATCTTAGATTTAATCTGAAGGAGGAAAAGTAGGTTTTGGCTGATTTGGAAATCTTATGGATCTGTTCCCTTTTTTGGTAAAATAAAAAAAAAATCATGTGTTTTTATTTGCAAGCTACAGATTTTTCTGAATCAATTTATTGTTTAATTTTAGAAATTGTCAGCATCAATAAACATGAGTATAAGAAGCATTCTTTCTCCATAAATGAACATTTCTCTCGTTCCCTGTCTGGGAGGCACTGGCTAGACAGAATGGACACCAATCTCAGTAATTTTTATTTCTGTTTAAATATTCCCTATAGATCTCAACATAACACTGTGGAAAGAGACAGAAGTGTGGTACACATGCCTCAATCCCATTTAATCTGGACATTGAGAAAAGGAGCCAGTCATAGCTACAGAGCAAGTTCTGGACCAATTAGGGACAATTAACCAGGCTGGGTCTCAAGTGAATGTGTTTTAAAGGTCTGGGGCTAAAACTCAGTAGGGTAGCACTTGCCTTATGGGTGTGAGAGTAACAGGTAAAAGGGCTTTCTGTAGGTTACCCAGGATCACCCAGTCTTGCCAGCTCAGAGTCAAAGGTCCAGAGAACCGATGTTCTTGCCTTGGCGCATTCTCAGAGTTTAGCCACAGACTGTCCACTCAAGGACTGACACTACCCATAAGCTTGACACATTCCAGTACTTTTGAAATATTCCAGAATGAGCTGTCAAACCAAACTCCCAGGCCAGAGTGAAGAGACTTGAAATCAGAGGCAGCCCAGGCGCTGCTTCAACTACTGCCAACCAACCATCTGCTCACTGCTGTGGCCTGTGCACCCTTGCAGCGTCTTGAATTTAACAGTGTGCCGCAGCCATCTTTCTCTTATGGGTACTACCTTCCTGGAGAGAATGTTTGCCTGCCCATCCTCCATGAAGGTTTGGAATATGCAACAGCATATTCCTCTATCAAGCCCCACTCCCTTTGACTATGGCTTCCTGCCAGTCTTTTGTGTTTTAGATTTTGTTGTTTTTGTTGTTGTTGTTTTGCTTTGCTTTGCTTTCATAACATGTTGCACCTGGGAATGATCTATGGTAGACTCTCTAATTTAATTTTCACTATTACCTAAAACCCACACCCTTATCCCGCAGTGCTCTCTAAACGTTTGTGATACACATTACTTTTTAAGATTTTTTTCAGATACAAAGGAAAGCTTAGCCAATCAATCTGAGTGGTAATTGAAGAGGCATCTGTGTCACTATGCAAGAAAAAATGCGGATGTTTTAGTCTCTGTTTGTACAGCTTCCAACTATAGAAACCCTGATACAGTCTTAGAAATAAATTCTCATACATTAACTTAAGTAACAAAAATGTCATCATTCTGGCTCATTATACAACTCAGGCAGATACCCAAGGGTGACTTTCACCAAGATGGACAAGGTATTGCACCCACCATTCCTTGTCTTAACTGGACAATAAATGTTAACTTGTGGTCATATGCAAGTTCACGGCCTCCTCTCCTGTGCCGAAATGTTCTTGGATACAGTTGAAAGAAAATGGCCACATATGGTCCATTAGTTTAAATGAGGTTGGGGAAGAACAGACTGGATTATTAATGACAGCAACTCACCCTTGCTCTGTGTCTCTGTGCTATTGCCTTGGCTGGAACCTGGCAGTGCTCACAGACAAATGAAGTCTAAGATTAAAGGGTGAACTATGTCAGATGCATGTTTAGTACATGAAAGGAAAATGATGTAAATTGGGTTCTTAAGGACTTCCTATTTGTACTTCCATAGTACAGCCTATCCTTTAGACTAACATTTCTTACATGGCTTCAAAAGTATCAAAGAAAAATTAATTTGGATAGTCTTCACTGCCCTTTCATAACATCCTTACCAAATGCCTTATCATGAGGATGGATGTAAAAAGCTGTATGTTTGAGGCTGTCTTTCAATTGTCAAGGCAGCTATTGATGGGGCTGTAACTTGGACAGCTTCTAAATTAATGAGCAGTTGGTGTGGAGTAAGAGGAATTCATGAAAGTGTGTGCAGGGCTCTTGTACCCTGAATGGTGGAAAGACAGGAACTGGTGGGATCCATGTGGGGAGCTCAAAATAATCTCCTCTTAGATTTCTCAGTCCAATAAAAAGTTCTGAAAGTCTAAGGATAAGTCCCCACACTAATGGCGTATGCCTCTTCACTTGACAAGGGAATCCTCAACATCAGTTTGTTTGTTTGTTTGTTTGTTTAAATACTCTTTGAAGACTGGAGAGACAGCTCAGTGGTTAGGAGTACATGCTTCTCCTGCAGAAGACCTGGTTCACAGCATCCCTGCCAGGCACCTCACAAGTGCCTATATCCTAGTTCTTGGGATCCTGAATTCTCGGACCTCAAGGGGCATCTGCAATCACATACACTTACCCCCACACACATGCTTGCAGATAATTAAAAATAAAAATGAGTCTTCTAAAAATAACTTACAGTGTGTGTATATAAATAAAAACCCACGTCATGGACTGGGTTCAGGTCTCTAAGCAGTAGTCCTTGTCACTTACAGAATGTCTCAAATCTCCAACATACACAATTTTTTATGAAAGCTGCAGAAGTTAACTACAAAGAATTGGATAATTGGTTGCACAAAGGTTCAAAGTTTTTGTTTCGGAAAACCCTTAGTTATTGTAAACCACTGTCTAGTTACCAGAGAGAAGACAGTTGGATTAATTCAGTGTGTGTGTGTGTGTGTGTGTGTGTGTGTGTGTGTGTGTGTGTGTGTGTGTTGAATCCCGTAGAGCTGAGTCATACGTGGTTGTGAGCTGGCTACCTCCATTCTGGAAACCCCAAGCAGGTCCCCTGGAAAGTAGTAAGTGTTCTTGACAACTGAGCTATCTGTCCAGATGAGGGCTGAATATTTTGATACCACTAATATGACAAGAAAATGCTGAAAATCAATTTTCTTGAAGAGTAGCCCTCCTTCTCACACTGAGTTAATACTGTCATTGTAGTCTCCTTCACCTTGCATGGAGGTGAGAATTTGTTTTTTCAGAGAGGCCTGTGGAGCCCAGAGAAAGCAGCAAGCGTCCTGGCCACTTACCCATGGAAGACTATAACTGCTGAAGCAAACCGTTCTGAAGTCCCAAGCATGTATGATTATTTTTTTTACTCCTAGTAATTTAATCATAAAATCTTTGGAAATTTTTCCAGTTACTTAGAACTTACTAAACATTTGATGCAGATACAGTTCTTAAGACAACTTTTAAGCAATGAAGTTGTGGATGGAAATGGAATGTGTTTTGCAGATCTGCAGATGAGAAAACAAAACCTAAGACCTGGTGGGTATTATATTTTCAGTCACTTTTCCTTGGAGGATCATATTTATCTGGGTCATAAAATAAAATTATAGAAATGTTAAGAGGGCCAAATTCACATTAACAAAATAATCAGAGCTCTTAAACCCTTCAGTAATAGTCACTAATAGCTATGTGAAAAATAAATGTTTCCCTGGCATATATCAATGCTGGGGAGACTATATGCAAGGTCTTGTTACACAGTTAGTGCTCAGGCATTCTAGGAGATATGACCAGAGTTAATATGAAGTTTTTGTTTTGCATACAAATTTTATATGGAAAGGGCTTAGAAAATACAAGAAGATAGCCTCTGATCCTTTGTTTATCCTAACCAATCCTGTATCAACCATTGAAGCTGAAACTGGTTAACAATTATTTATATGATGGTGCCTTAGTTCATTTTACATTGCTGAGCTATGCAGGAGAGAGATTTATTTGGCTCCTGGTTCTAGAAACTTAGAAGTCTAAGACTGAATTGCTGAATCCACAGGGAGTGTAATATTCAACTTGACAGGGCTTGAATCACTCAACTTGGAGACTCAACTCTGGGTGTTTCTGTGAGGAAGTTTCCAGAGAGGTTTAACTCAATCCATCAAAGCAGTCCCATCCCGAACCTTTATGGAAGCACCCCGTAATCTGGGGTTTCGAGACTCAATGCAGACAGAAAAGCAAGCTAAGCACCAGCTTCCATCCCTCTCTGCATCTTCTCTGTGGATTCAGTGTAACAGACTGCCTCATGCTGCTGCAGCCACAGCTTGGACACCTCCATGGCCATGATGATCTGTTTCCACAAACTGTGACCCAACCGGAACCCACCCTTCCTTAAGTTGTTCTCATCAAGTATTTTGTCACAATAGCAAGAAAGCACAGTTCCAATTCATGCTCAGCACACAATCAAAGTTCTTAGAGTCGAAATGCAGGCAGAATCTGAATCCAGATATGTGTTCAAAGAAAGGGAGGATTCCTGTTAGGCAAGCAACTGGTTGTAGGTAAAACATTTAAACCAAAGTATTTGGTATTTATTAAAGTCATCAATCTATGTAAAGCTTTGAATGTCTTAAATTGTTGGCAGCATGGTCAGACTTCTTCTGGTGGAACTTAAACTATTTTTCAACCTTCTGACGAAAGTGGCTGATTATTTTTTGATTAAATGAAGACTTAGGCAAAATAGAATGAGAGCAATAAAATAAAACCTTCTAGAGACCATGACTCCATCCCTCAGAACCACAGGGAGGAAGGCAAAGAAGTATGGACAGAGGAAGGGAGAACTGAGAATCTAAGAATGATGTTTTGATTAACAACCCCTGAGAAAAATAAAATAAGGCAATGATTGTCGTACCAAATTACCATGAAATTACAGATAAGATACATACATGCTAGCATACTTCTTTATTATTTCAGTATTGTTCAGACTTGATTTTTAAATGTGGGTCTGGTGCTCAGAGAACAGCTGTCTGGAGTCAGCTCTCTCTTTTGATAGAGCCCCAGACACTGAATTTATTTTGTCAGACTTACTGACCTACACCTTTACAGGCTGATCCTCTCTCACGAGGCCAGACCTGTTTCTTAAACAGTATTCTATTTATATTTTAGTTTCTTAACACACTATAGAAAGTGGCTGCTTGGAAATGTCTTGCATAAGCACACCTAATAGACCACTTGAAAGATGGTGTTCTCCCTAATTATTCATTAGTGGAGAAAAATAAAGAAGTCAATTTTTTAAAAAGAAAAAGATTAAAGTACAAACAATGCCAGAAATGTTTTAGTGATTACTTTCGTTACAACTAAGTACACAAAATAAGCAAAACCTGCTACAGCCCGCTATGCTACACATCAGTACGAGGCTCTGATTTGCAGTTACACAGAATCTACAATTAGATTAACCATGCTATATTTCAGTCATGACATTTTCATTATTTCTTTGCCAACACCCAATTTATGTCATCTGAACAAGAAGGCATACATTCCCCCATCCAAATTATATATGTTGGTAAACTCAAAAACACAGAAATCACATTAGTAGTGGGTCTTTGATCACATCTCTGTAAATCAGATTTTACAAACATAAGACTCATGCAGAAACTGGCTAATCACCAACATGCTCACTGTCAAATTAACTGGTCCCATCTGAGGTGATAAATGGTAGGTCCATAGCTGCAAGCCAGAGGGTATGAAAAATGGATCCTTGACATCTGCTCTTAACATCTGGCTTAGCAATCTATGTGCCCCTGTAAATGGAACATGGAATTCCATTTTGCCCCTCAAATATTAGCTTCTGTGATAATTTGTGTCTAAATTATACACCCCTGTAGCATCCACTACATGAAAGGATTTACTGTTAGATTAATAAAGACCAAGTATTTGGGACCAGAAAGGTTTTACCCTCTGCATTTATGCAGCAATAATTCAGAACCAGTAGCCTTGGGACAATATTCATACAAGCCTTCCTTCATGCACACACATACACACATTGCCTCAAATGGTTCTGTATAGGAAGGCTCCTTTAAAACCAACTATGAATTTCTTTTCAAACGTACTGGTAAGAGACATTTCTATGAAGTTTTTCAAGGACAATGGCAACCATGTATTAGATATGAGTACATACTGATTGACTCTGCTACAGTATCTCTCAAAATTAGGATAAAATACAATAAACATGCCTATGCAAAGAAAAAACAAATTAAACAAAGTGCTGAGCACAAAAGCATTGGCAACTAGTATACTTATACTAAGAAAGTTCAATGGATGTGGGGACAGATCTTGAAAAACTCAAAACAGCATTTGCTTGATGAGGCACATCAGTAATATGATTAATACACATAGATGCAGTTTGTATAACATTTTAAGTTATGCAAAGGGTTGATTTTATTCATCTATGGTTTTGCGTAACAGCTTGTATATACTTTGAAAATAGACTATTGGACTTTCAAAGTATAACTTTGTCAAACAGTAATGTTTGGTCTGAGTGAGTCTAGAAAGAGCACTGGAAGTGTGTCATAGCCAGAAACACGGGATTTTTGTTAGATCTGTTCTCATCCACCAGGAGAATTAAGTGACACATACATCAAGAATTTGCAGAGCACAGAACTTTCCAGTCCACACACCCACACCTAAGGCCTTACAGGATAGAAATCTAACAGAATTGAAAAAATGTTGAGAGCCAGAGCAAGCCTAAGGTCTAAGGTAACAATTAGGTGAGCACCCAATAGTACCCAGCTCCAATTAGAGGGCTTTAAGCACTGCTAATGGAACTAGCTCTAAGGGGAATTGAATAAACAAGAAGTCAGGCAAGGGGCAGAATGGTATGTCCTAGGTACAAGGAAAGTGTAAGATACCACTAAGTCAGGAAACAGCACAGTAGGAAGAGACAATGAGAAGTAGGTTTGGATGACATGTCTTTTGGAAAAAGGAGGTGGCATGATGGGAGCTAGACGTGGGGAGGGGGAGAAGCAGAACACAGAAAACTGTGTGAGGCCTGGACACAGGTGAAAGGATTCATACTTCATCTAACAGAACAGGGAAAAGTGGAGCTGCTGAGTGAGTGCTGTGCAGAGAAGGTCTATACTCAAGGCAAATACTGAGTGGCCAAATATATACAAGGACAATCACTGCCCATATTTAACATGCACTATGCATGTTTTCCATTATGCAAAGAATTGTTATTTCATTTTATTTATTTTTTGTTTTATTATTCTATTTTATATTTGAAACAGGCTCTTATTATTTAACTATGACTACCGTGGAACTACATAGGCCAGGTTTGCCTCAAACTCATGTAAAGTGTTGAAGATTTTTTGTTGTTGGTGGTTGGTTGGTTGGTTGGTTGGTTAGATGTACATGTGTGTGCATGCACACACACACACACACACACACACACACAGATCTGTGTACCTGTGCACACAGAAGTCAGAGGAAGATATCAGATGATTTCTGTTGTCACTGTCCATCTTACTCCCTGGAGACAATGTCTCTCACTGAAGCTGGAACAGAGCTGGCAGCCAGAAAGCCCTAGTCACCCACCCATGTCCCATCTGGGACAACAGTATATTATTAACAATGTTCGCTTGTCATATTTCTTAGTCTTGATACCTAACACATTGTTACAGAATAAGAAAGTGGTTTATTATGAAAATACACATATCTAAAATGTTCCTTGTATTTATTTATCGCTAGTGAGATCTTTCTTGGAATGGACAAGCAAGGAAGGAGAAGAGCATTGGAGCCAGTACAATGAAAATGAGGTCTGTGGTGCTCAGTGGAGTGAACATTCAGATCTAAGTCTTTGAATTGACAGCTAGTAGAAAATGCATCTGCAATATTAGATACTAGTTTAATCCACAAACTTTTTTCAGGTTCAATCATAACAGAGATGTCATTGTAGACCTTCAGGTCATTAACTTTTATACAACTAATTTTTCAGTTTGTATAGGCGTGGGTCTATGTCTGGATGCAGCATGGAATGATGCAAGTGTGGAGATCGGGGACAATGTGACAATGGGACAATGTGTTGCTTCTCTTTGCCCACCCCGTGAGTCTTAGAGAGTGAGCTCAGGTTGTGGTGCCCCTTCCCACAAAGGCATCTCAGGAGCTCATGTTATGATTCTTAACAACGTGTTCTTTGAACGCTAACTTCACTCTGTAATTCATTACCATAGCTATGCAGAGGATGTGTGAGCCAGCCATTCTCTCCAAACTCAACTGTTAAAATTTTCATTTTCTTTAAGTGCTATATATTTTGAAGATTGTTCAGATAGGAGTCAAGAAACTTTGGGCATAGTAAAGTTGAATACAAATTCATTAGCAGCAGCAATATCTGACAGCAACTTGAATTGTTCAGATGGGGACTATTACTAATGTAGAAAGCTGTGCAGGCCCAGCTTTATGGGTAAGGACTGTTAAACATGACATCTTTGACATTAATACTTAGGGGAAGAGATTTTAATCAGCACAGAAACTCAGTCTAAAGTGCTCTAAAATTTGTCATTGTGAATCTCATTGTCTAGTGGACCCAGGGAGCTGAAGTATCAGCTTAGCCTGGCTAGCTATTGCAGGAATAAAAGGCTTAAGCTCCTTGGTGATTTGTAATCTTAGTGAGTGGGACAGGACTGACTCCCTACCACAACAAAGTGTCCTTGAAACTTCAAAGATGAATTTCCTAGGAAAAAATAAACAAGCAGAATAAAGGAAAAAATAAGATAAAATGCTTTTAAGGCTGCAGCCAGTCATGTGACTTTTATGCTTGAGAAGAATATACTACATAGGGAGACAGGCTCTGTATTTCAAAATAAGATAATTTTTATCACTTCTGAGCATACATTTAGATCACAAATTCTAGTGGACATCCTGGATGCTTTAACTACCAGAAATACAAATAAAAGAATCCAGAAGTGATTAAGTATGTCCACAGCCTCTTTCATTATACAACATAATTGCAGCTTTATTTTTTTATTTATCCACTGTATAGTTGTATTGCTCTAAAAAATGATCATGTGATCAATGATAAAATATAACCACATTCCTTCATCTAATATAGATCAATTCATCATTTGATAGTCAATGTCTATTTTATTCATTGGTGTTTTTTGTAAAACATAAAAATAGCTTTTATAGTTGGTACATTGATAATACTCTTTAATGGAGGGACTGAAGGCAACTATACCAATTCTAAAGATACCAGTAAAGAACAGCTATGTTAAGGACGTTAAGCAAAGCAGGCATAGTCAGAATACATCTTCATTTTATCTCACTACTCACTAAGAGTGACTACTTCAGCACAGTACTTAACACTACCAAAAGTGGTCAAACTTACATGTTTCCTGCCTCTTTTGCCTTTATGCTTTAAAATAAAGATTTATTCTGGCAAGTTCAGGGCACAGTAAAAGCATTTTGCTTTCAGTCATGTTTGTTTTAAACTCCAGCCACTGACTGCAGAAGAAAGGCTAGAATTATTCTTTGTGTCAAAGATCACTTCAAAAGCTGCAGCCAATCTGTATATTAACATGTTAATAAGTTCTGACTTACAGTACTTCTAATCTCTGTGGCTACATTAACAGGGTACTTCCAGGGCATTGCTCAGCTGGCTAGCAGTTTAGTAAAGAAATAGGATGTTATATCAGTGGTGCCAAAGATGACTTCAGATAACAGAGAGACCAATAAGAGAAGTATGATTTTAGTTATTTCTTTGACAAGAACAAATACCACATTTCTAATAACTGTAAGAGAATTTTAGGTATTCATGAGTACCTATCTAGTTCTACTGTTTTATATATGTATGTGTGTGTATGTGTGTGTGTGTCAACCATTGCTTTCTTCCAAAGCAATTGCTATGCAAATGTGATAATTACATTTGTTCCCCCCAAACTTATGTTAATAAAATATATAAAGAAATTGATGGAGAAGCTGGGAATGGTCACAGGCTGGCAAGTCTCAGCATGGGAGAGGTACAAACAGGCAAATTGTTAGGGCTCAGTTAGCAGCCAGCCTGGTCAAATCAGCCAGCTTCAGGCCAGTTAGATGCTCACATCAGAAATCAAGATGGACAGTGGCTGAGAATGACAGCTGAGGTGAGACTCTGGTCTGCATGCATGCGCGAGTGGTGTGCACACACACACACACACACACACACACACACACACACACACACACTGATACTGTTTAATTTAAGGGCCTAAATTGCATAATTGTAAAATTATCACCTTATAAAGAAGACATGATTTCAAAGCCAGAACAGAGTTCAGTGCTACTGCTATTCACACTGCATACAGTTGGTTACAGTCTTAAGATGTGATCTAGGGTCATTCATAAGATGCTGCTGGAAATCCAAATCGTTTCTCATATTTCAATACTATTGATAAAGTTTCACAAGAATTCTCAATAATAATGATCTGGATGCAAATAGAAAAAGAAAGAAAAGAAGGAAGAAACGCTTGCTAGTTTTCCAGAGTGTTGGTCAGATCTGAGTGTCACATCCTATTGTGATGAGACAGGTCTTCCGACTAACTTCCTGAGAGTGACTCACCCAAACTACAATAATCAGATGTTAGATTAAAACAAAAACAGGAAAAAATACTTTCTTCTTTGTGCCCAGCTTCAGAGATGTTCCAATATTTTTCCCAAATACTAGGCGGCCTCATACCTGCCTCACCAAAGGTAGGCACATTTGCATGATTGTCTAGAGTCTATGTCCATCTTACATGCATAACAACGATTAGGATTTTTGACATCTTTGGAACTTTCATGGACTTGGGTTTAAGTGTCTGTCTTCCAGCTATTTCCCAGATATAATGGGTTAACTCAACTATCTGTTTTTGTTGTCTCTTGTAACATGTTCACAGTCTCTGGATTAGGGCAAGGACATCCTTGGAAGTACATTCCGCCATCCATGACTTCTAAAGAAACCTAAAAATATAACATGAATAAATAAATTAAATTAGCATAAAAATTTGAGAATGTTTTTGTCATTTCTGACATAGTACAGTACTATATATAGGAAATACTATTTGTAATTTGTCTAATTCCATCTTGAGTGGCACCTTTCTTCCTTGTCCTACTGTAAAATTAGGGTGGAATAAAGTTCTTAAAGTTAGAAGTTCTCAAATGGGTTGATGAACATTAGGATAATATGAAAGGCAATGCCGTTCAAAATTCACCAGAAGAACCCTTCTCAACACATTTCCTAAATAACTGTGCCTTAAATATGTGTTCACAGAAGAAAGAAAAAAAAAAAAAACCAAACACTTATTCAAAACCCTCTGCGTAGGTAAAGATAAAAAATGAGAACTGTCATCAACAAAAATAGTTGAATGGGAATGATTTTTTTTTGACTATGTAGCCTAAACAAAGATAAAAACACTGTGAAACTTAGAAGTTGGGGAAAATATGATTAAAATTTGGGAAATCATCCTTAGCCTCTTTCCTTTGGCTTTTGAAAAGACGTTTGTTCACGATGCATGAACTGGTGCCAAACAAAAACAGGAAGCACAGTGGAAATCACCCAGACTTTCCTCTCATGACAGCTCAGAGTTGATAAAAGCAAGTGTTCAAAACAAGGCCAGCCCAAAGAGTCGGAGAGCCCGAGAGCCAAAGCTGAGCTGGCCTCCTTTTGATCTCCCCAAACCAAATTCCCTCTTCTGATTTAATATCTACTGAAAACTGACATGGAACAAAATGTTGGCATCTGTTTATTTCATAAGGACGTTTTGCTAAAAGCCAAATAGTAAATGCTTAGCTCTTGCACTCCAATGCTAAAGGAAATATTGACAACCGTGAATCTTTTCCCAGCAGTTCTTACTCCACAGAAGAGCATGTTCCCATAAATCTGCAGTGAAAAATCACGCTAATCACTGTATACTTTGAAGTATAAAATGTGCCTAAGTTGGGTACATAGACATTATCTGACATGACTTCAAACAGCAAACTGATCTTGCAATACATTGAAAATGTGCTTAATGGATGTAGGTAAAAAGGACAAAAACTTCTATAAACAATTGTTTTGTTTTGGTCAAGTTTAGACTTTACATGAGTGAACACAGATGAGCAATCTCTACTCTAAGACTCAAATTCAAGAATGAATACAGAAACATTTGAACAAGACCCATACAGCTCTAGTACCTCATTCATTACCTTATGGAAATAGTCAATCATAGCATTTATTGAACATGAATACAAAGATTACAGGTCAATAATTATTCTGGAGGTCTCACTGAACATTTACCACCTAAACAGCAATACTGCATTACCCATGTGTTCTGTGTGTGTTTGTGTGTGTGTGATGTATTTTCATGTGTTAAGTGACAACAGACTCTATTAGCCATGAGGACATGTAATTTAACAGTGACTTCACTAGAAGTAGGTATTAGAATGCCATAATCCCTAACACAGTGAATAAGAGGGTAGCTATTTACTCTGAAACAAACTTAATTTCTTGGCCTAGTAAAGTCATGACTTTGTTGCCACAGCTCTTCTATGCAACCGTGACTGTGGAGTCATCTATCTCACAGAGATTCTTACTGGTCTCCTCCATTTACGTTATTTTAAATGAGATTTTCCTAAACTTTATTTCTTCCAGAAACAGAAACCTCTGATTCTTCACCTTGAGAATAGCCATCTAGGCCCAACCAGATAAGCCGAGACCTCCAGTTACAATTAGAGTTAGCTCCCATCACACAGTTCTCTGCAGGACTTTTCTGACCAGTACAGATTGCATTCTGCCATCTGGCATCCAGCCCTCCTCAAGAAGACTCTGAGCAAGGTTGCTGGGTAGATTTCAGAGCCAGAAGGCAAACACACAAGCAGCAGGAAGCACGGGCTTTGCTTTCCAGGAACACAGATAAGACATTAGATTTTAGGTCTGAAGGGAAGCTGAAACTCCTGAGGCAATTTGTTATAGAAAGTGAAAAGAAAAATAGACTTTCTTCATGGGACTACACAGGGCTTCAGAATACAGTAATAAAGCAACCTGAATTATAAGGAGAATTCTGACTATATCTTTGAGATTTGACTGCTGATAGCCATTAAGCTCTGTTTCTTCCTCTCCTTGTGCTCTCACCCACCAAGTTGAGCAGAGCCCTAGTTTCTCTATTACTTACATCATCTGCACTGAAACTGCTCAGCAGCCCAGACCCGAAAACTTTCACTCATGGCCGAGCCTGCAAGGCTAAAACCTAAGCCAGTTTCCTCTCTCAGCTCCTTCAGGTCAGGCTTCAAGCTTCTCTATCCTCCTGAGAAACCTTGATTACAGATATGACCAACTCTCCAACCATTTTTGTGTGGATATGTATCAGTCTCAGCATGAGCCATGTGCAGTCTGCTTCTCAAACTTCTTCACGTCTGTAGAGTATCCATTTAGCTTTAACTGTCAACTTGACACAATCTAGGGTCACCTGAGAAGGGAATGTAAATTGAAGGAGTTCCCAGATCAGAATGTCCTAGTTGGCATGTGTGGGGAATTGTCTTAAATGATAATTAATAAAGGGAGACCTAGCCCACCGTGGGCAGCACCATTCCCTGGACAGCTTGGGTGGTTCCAAGAATATATAAGAAAAATACCTAAGCATGAGACTTAGAGTGAGTCAAAAACAGCTTTCCTTCGTCAATTTTACATCAAGCTCCTGCTTGAGTTCCTGCACTCACTTCCCTAAATGGTAGACTGTAACCTGGATGCTGAAATAAAACTTTTCCTCCCCTAAATTGCTTTTGGTCAGAATTTTTAAAAATTAATTAATACACTTTACATCCTGATGACAATTTTCCCTCCCTCCAGTTCACCCCCCATTCTGTGTCCCTCCCCTATCAACTTCTCCTCCCTTGGATATACATATCTATTGGATATCCCTTCCTTGGATAACCACCAGCTCCATCCTCCCTTGGATAGACTACAAGTATCAAATTGCAGTAAGACTAGGCATATCGTCTCCTCTTGACACTAGAGAGGCACCCTAGTAGGGGAAAAGTGTCAATGGCATTCAACAGAGTCATAGACAGCCAATGCCCCTGCCATTAGGAGTCCCACATGAAGACCAAACTACAAAGCTGTGCAGAGGACCTAGGTCAGTCCCATGCAGGGTCCCTGGTTGGTGGTTCAGTCTCTGTGGCCAGGTTAGTTGATTCTGTAGGTTTTCTTGTGGTGCGATTTTGGTCTGATTTTATCACAACAACAGAAAGGAACTGGAAAGCAGTGACTATAAAGTATGGTTCCATCTTTGTCTAATTGGTGATGACCCCACCCCCACCCCCACTGCTGAAATTCTTCCATCTTCTCTTTGATCCCAGTCTTAGCCCTGTTTGTCCCTTTATCCCTTATTCAATTTGGACATTTAGCTACCCCACATTCAACTCCCCTTATTGTCAGTGATTGGTCACTGAACAAAACCTAAAACAGTGTTCAAAATAAGGGAGCCAAGTCTGAACAGCACAACTCAGCCTACTGAGCTCCTTGTGTTTTATCAGCAGCACTAGTAGGTCATCAGGTAGTTCTGAGAACTCAGTCAGAAACCCCCACACACACAGAGAAATTCCCTGACTCTGCCTCTTCTAATTCCCAATGCTTTTTTGTTTTTCAAAAGCCTGTTTGAACTCCACCCAGCATCTCTTGCATCTTTGTTCTAGAATGATCCATCAACTCACTTAGCTTTGCTTGAGTGACCATTTGGATGTGAGAAGCCTCTTGCGCCATGGAACACTTGGAGTTCTACACCTCCCTAGCAACTGTATCACTTGCTGCAGTGATTTACTTACAAGGGGCACTGTATTCATCAAGATCTTTCTTTTTTGTGTAATTTAGTTTGTTTCAATGTCTCCCCAAAATGTGTTCCTCTCTAAACAAAAATGTTAACAGACAGAAATTACAGTCATTACGGAGTCACGGTTTGCTGCTTGGTTCTCTTTTGCAGATTTTGCTAATAAGCATCTTCTATACAGAATAAAGACATTAAGCAGCTTGGGAAAGCTGACACATTAGGACAAGTGTATAAAAGGCCAGGGAGAGGAAGAACCGTGATGTGATGAGAGCCATTGCTTTTATGTAAAGGTGTGATTTTCCTTTAAGGGGTGCCACTGTGGCGCAGCAACTGTATCTGCTACACACAGAGTTGCTGGATTCTGTCCTCCCCATTCTCTCCATAACAAGGTCCACTGCAGATTTCTAGCAGATACGAACACTTCCAGCCAGGTTGGCTCTACCCCATGACCCTCATCTGACCCACCCCTCCAAAAGAATAAAAGTCCTTTTGCCTTTATGATTCAGAGGTAGCACGGCTTTCTGCAGAAAGCCAGACCAGCCTAGAGCCAGTAATGGGTTATTAAGATTTAATGAGAAATGTAAGGGGACCATTAGAAGGTTAAAGTGGCTTGGCTGAGAAGGGGGTAGAATCCAAAGTTTAAGAGATTGGAAGTAGCCACGTCAGAAATAATTTTAACAATCAGCTTTAAAAATAGAGTTCATTAAATATACTGCGAGAGGAAAAAAAAAATCTTCTAAATCTCAAATTGTTAATTGTGTATTACAAAAGTGAAACTTGCCAGATAATGTTAAAGCACCTGACCAAAGCCCATTCTCCTGCACTGAGGACCTTATCCGAGGCTGTAGATATTCATTGGCAATAACTAGCTGGTCTTATGGCCAATTTAGAACACTTAACAGAATGTCTATCAGCCTTCATGATGAGCGTACTGACACCATCACTTTTGTCTCTTTCAACCAGGGTGACGTGAATCTAGTTTGGGAAGGAAAATATGAAACCTGGACTTTTGCATCTGCAGCTCCCCTGGGCACTCTGTGCTTAAGCCAAAGAACTTGCTCTATTTCAGCAGAACTTTAATAGACATTCCAGACTTCAGCATTAATTTTTAACATTTTTGTGCTAGTTAATTCAATACATTATAAAATTAACGTGCATCAGAGATAGTCCTTGTGAAGATGCTCAGGTCAGCAATATGTCTCACAAGCAACCTGAAATGTATATAGTCTTTAATTAATATTTAATCCACTGAAGAAAAATCCCCTTTTTCCCCCCAACATAGTACTGCAGGTTCAAACAAATCTATTTCTCCACAGCGCCATTTTCCTGGTGGAGGCGTGAAACTTTCAGTCACCTCAAACTTTCTTCTATAGACCACAGGTCATTCACAACACTCTGAAGCCCTCATCCATGACAGAGTTCCACATGTTGCTGTGTTTCCTTGGTCTTTAACTAGCAGAACACATCAGTTAGGATTAGACTTCACCTCTCTTGACTTTTGTAATAAGGATTATTCTCTCCCCTCCTCCTCTTTCCTTTTTCCTCCTTCTCTCTCCCACTCCATCTTCCTCCTCTTCCCCTTCTCCTGCACACCCCTTTCAATCCCTCTCTAAAAAAATATGGTCCTTCTTCATTCCAAAATAAGTCAGTATATGTGGTTTTATTTATTTTTTTCTTTTCTTTATATAAACAGCCACTCTACTGATTTGTATTAGCAAGAAAGAACGACTCTACAAAACAAAAAATGGCATTACCTCACAAGCAAGAATGTAGCACTACATTAGTTCTTCAAAATGGGATGAAGCATGTTTAAGCTAAATTTGGACATCAGCAGTTTTAAGCTCCAAGCCTGATGCATCTGGCTCTTTATCGTCTTGGAGGAGCCATCAGCGGATGCTTAAAGTCTTTCTCCTGGCAGCAGAAGTCTCCAGTGAGGTTTTTATATGATTTGTTAAGAAATGCTTGGTTTCAGAAGTCATTCATTTCAACCCCTAGGGAAGTCTGTCTGGAAGAATAACTCTGCCCTCATGCTACCTGTTAGATGGCTCCGGGAAAACTTCTCCACACAGAAGCAGAATGTAAATTTAAAAAGACAGTTGGAAAACCTGTTTTTACTTTGTGTATGATAAGAGTTCAAACTCACAGTGTTTGGTTAGCTGATAATTGCCCCTGCTCTCTGTTTTGTCTCTTGTGGGTTTTTTCAACTCATTCTGAAAGTTGAGGGTGGGGAAGAAGAGGTGGGGGCTGTTTGGAAATAATAGTTTCTTTCATTACAACCCTGAACAGCGTGACCACTCAATCGAGGTGCTCTTCCTAAACTGATAAAGTTTTATGCATTGGACAGAGAAGAGGATCTGCCTGCACCCCACCCCATGTGGCTGAAATTCCTATATTAGGAAGGGTACCAAAGAACTGGACCAACCACACAGGGGATTTGAGCTGCATCCATGTTCCACATTCTATACATTTTTACATCTTATATTAGAACCAGACTCATTTACATCAATTCCTTTTAATACCTTTTTGACGAGAATGCCAACTCATTTCTGCTTTAATTCAGTCACCAACCTTCCTGCTCTAAGCTATTATTCTGCAAAATGCAAAGCCTTTCTGGCTCATTTCCTTTTAATTTCTTCGCCCTGCCCAGCTATTCTTGGACAAAATCTCCAGTCATTTTAGATTCAAGTAAGAGCATATAAAGCTTTGAGCCCATTTTCCCCAAACTAGAGTCCAAGTAACATCCATGGAATATTCTATGCAAATCCTTTGCACGCATGATTTTCCAGGCAGTGTCCATCTGAATCATCTGGGTAGCATAATGAAATGAGATTCTGGCACCGCCAGTCTTCGAATGATGGATGTATCTAAGATTTCACCTTACACCATGACCTGCAGCTGCTTCTGAGCAAAGGACTCTTCTTCAAGAACCATGAGCCACCCAAACCTTTCTCATAACTAATTTTAGATGATGGTTGGTGACATAAAAGATACCCTTTTGTGTTTTTCCCCTTTCCTTCAAACCAAGATGGCCATTCACTCTTTGTCCCCTCACTACTGTAATTTAAGTATATTGTAGTATGCTTTCTAAATTCGTTTATCCCCACTCTGTTAAGCCATCTCTACATGGCAAAGACTTTTTTAAAAGATCTACTAATATTTCATAAACCCGCCAGAAAGTCTCAAGTTCCCCAAATGTTTAAAAGCAATGAATAAGAAAATGCTATTGTTTTCTAGTACCTTTGAGGAATGGTTGGTGGCACACATAGGAAACCCATGTGGTATTTTAGCTTTCTAACACAGATACATTGGGGACAGAGCACACACTCACTGGTGTCTTTTCTGTGATCTCTATGCATCCATCGGCAATGATGGCACCTTTCCTGGCTCTAGCTACCACTATACCCAAGGTCCTGGGGCTTTAGTATGGCTATTGCTTTAAAATAATTTATACAAGAATCACATAGATGGTCTGCTTCATAGAGCTGACCCATGTCACATGATATAAGCCATTGTATCTGGGAGAAAGGTGACATTCGGAAGCAGTTGTTGATGTGGGTTGGGCTATTATGGCCTCCTACAACCATGGTAAGTAAAAAATAAAACCTTAGAGCTTTTTCCCCTTTTACACACATCAGATTTAACCCTGTGATGAAATTCTTCTGTAAATCAGGCACTAAAGAATGTAGATGACCCAAGAATTGATAGTCTACATTGTCTGAGTGTGTAAAAAACTAAAAGCTGTATTATTAATGCAAATATGAAGCATATCTTTAAAAGGTTTTCACTAGCATATACTAATTGCCCAGAATGATAAGACTTATAGCATCTCATACATGCATAAAATACCTGTTCTGTAATGTGTCTGTTCTAACTGTTGGAGAAAAGAATCTTTAATTAGCAAGCCAATACATTCTGTTGAAAACAAACAAACAAACAACAACAAAGCAAGGAACATCTACAGCTCAGTAAGTCCAGCTTTGATTTTTTTTTAAAGAATTGACTCACAGGACCTATGACCGTTAGAAAGTCCCAGTGTCTGCATTGGCAAGCCTGGGAAAACTAATGTTATGTTCTATAGAGTACTCTAATTTGAAAACGAAATATCTGCTGGTCCAAGTGCCTGCACAGTAGCAAAAGGCTTTCCCCTGATTGGAAACTTGCGACTGAATAAGAAAAAGAATGTAGCCCAAAGTCAGATCATGAAAAGATATTCCACATGTCCATATTGTATCCACAGGTCCACTGTTTCAGGTGCTGCTAGGGTCCTCACTGTGTCCATACATCCTGTGCACAGATGTTCTAAGAGGGACCTCAGATCTTTTCTTAGCTGGCATTTTCTCCATCAGTAATATGAAACCAAACCATAAACTGTCCGCAGGACTGCATAGAAACTTAGCAAGCATAATATTAGAAGATGTACAACAGAGTTGTACAACAGTTAACTCTGTTGTCTTTGCCATTCTGGGCTTTGTGGCATACTCCATTAAGTTGGCACTCTCCATCCTGAGGAAAGAAAACTGGGGCTGTGAGGCTAGCTTGGGCTACATTGTAAGACTGTCTAAAACAAATCAAAACCTTAAGACATTATTCCAAATCAATCCCTCTTGAAGGTCAAAGTACGGAGCTCAAGTCTGTGATTAAATTTCTTAGAATTTAAACTGTTTCTCAGATCATTACTTTTTGTCTAAATTCTAGAAATAATAAATTATTTGGAAGAGAAATCTTAAGTCATTTCACTAACAATGCAAAACACACACATACACAGACAAACAAAATTAATTCCCTTATTTCACGAAAGTTGTCTTTACATGATAAAATATTTACACATATATATGGGGCAGCAGTCATGGGGGCATAAAGGGGATGGGAGAGAACCAGAGTTCCAGTATTCTGGGCAGGCAGACACAGAGGACCCTGGCACACTCTCTACATGGCCCCAGGTGGGTATCTGACTGTGTGCAGCCACTGAACCCCAGCCCTCAGCGGGTGAACAGGGGGCAGTCTGAGGTCTCTGGGCCTCACGGAGGCCAGAGATAATAGGTTCTCAGTCTCAGACATCCCAGATGCTGCTGGACACCACGGAAGAGCTGAGAGCAAACTGGGGGACTCAGGAGTGGCTCAGCCAGCCTCTGGGTCGAAGGGAGGAGAGGGCAAGGAGAGAGGGGGTGCTGGGTGGTTCCTACTTGTATGAGAGTCTTTGTTCTGACTATGGCTAGAGCGCAAGAAGGCCTTCTGGCGGGAGGTTAGATGCAGCTCTTTAGAGGAAAACCTATTCCATCAGTTCAAGTACTGCGGGCCTTGATGAGCAGAGACAGTCTATAGTTTTAGAGCTTTATTGTAGGAAGACAGAGAGAAAGAGAGAAGGTAGAAAGAAAGAGAGTGGCCATGGCCACATGGAGAGAGGGGGGAGGGAAGGAGTAGAAGGAAAGTTAGAGATAAGAATGAGGGGTAAGTGCTTAAGAGGAGGGGCCAAGGAGCTCCTTTTATAGCAGGTTGGGCTACCTTGCTGCTGCCAAGTAACTGCTGGGAAGAGCAAAACTGGCTATTGTCAGGTAAGTGTGAGGGTGGAGTCTAGCCAGAATTCTAGGAGCTTCGGACATTGTCTGAGTGACTTACAGTCACAGAATTATGGAGTTGGAGTCTCCGTGGTGTCAGGCGCCTATGTCTGGGAATGTGTCTCACTGTTCCGTCCCTTGTAGAGTTTTCTACTGGGTCTCTAGAGCAAGCTTCACTCAACCAAAACAGGCTGCCTTTCATGGTCCCACACATATATACATGATATTTATTAAAAACAGATCCTTTCATTACCACAAATTGAAGAGACAAAAAGGTTGATGCCCAAGTTGTGAAATCAACAGACACACATGCATGACACCCTCCACAAGCTCCTTTGGGGCTTGTCAGTTGGAAGTTACTTGAAAGCTCTACCTAAGCCAGTAAATAAAAGTGTTTTCATCTTGGGACCAAGAATTCCATATGATTTGATACCAAATTAACACCATAAGGTAGAAAAAGGCAAAGCACGGGTGAAGTAGATGGTCAATTTCAATCCCTGCTTTCCTAGTGTGTCCATGAAGAGTCATCAGATACCCACTGGGAATCCCAGGCCAGAAGCTCTGTTGTGCTTCCATAGCTCAACATCATGAGGGGGTGTTTAGAGACAGGTGGCATGCCTTTGTTTGCAGTGTTTGCTTTTCTCAGTACAACACATACAGTATGTGCCCCGGGTACCAGGAGTCCTGTTGCTAAAGTCCTGCTGTGTAACATGCCCTCGACCTGCCCCATTTGTTGCCACAACAGCACATTGCTCTTCAGCTTTGTGTTTAATGAGCATTTACTGAGAATCTAGGATGTGCTTGGTGATAATTGATGATGATGTCAACAAGGACACTCTCTCAGCCAGCAGTAGAAAGTTTAAATGGCAGAGAGATGGCACTTAGCAGAGAATACAGCATAAGTCGTGTGGGAAGAAGTAAGGCCAGGGAATGTTTTCCAAAAAAGAAATCCCCAAGCTGCTCTGAAATAAGGCTTGCTCAAAGGAGGAGCAAACCGGGTGGAGAACCACTCCTAGTTAGAACTCTTAGAGGGGGTACTGGGAATGGGGACAACATTTGGAATGTAAATAAATAAAACAATTTTTAAAAATTATGATAAACAACCCCACATCGCTGGAGCCCAGGGACCAGCGGAAGCAAAGAGCAATTCTGCTGGAGCCTCCCCATCACTGCTCACCAATGTTTTATCCCAAGGAAGCACCCAGAGAAGTGGAAATGCAATCACACACTTCAGAAATAAAGCCTCAGAATCATTCCAGGTCATACCCAGAGGATCAGTTGTAAAGCAGTCTGGGTAATGTAGTATTACCAAGATGAGAGGAATGGATGCCAGAAGGCCTGCTCCTTCACCAGATTTCAAATTCTTTGTATTAAAAAGTATACCATATATTTATATTACATTTATATAATGTACTTTTAATATATAATTATATATTAAAATAGTAATTTTAGAAATATCAGTTTAAAGTCATGCTACCATTAATGCCACATATTCTTTTTCTTGTTAATTCCGCTGCTAATAGTTTGCAGCACATATTAATCATCAGTTAGACAACTTTGTACACACACAGTGGGGATGTTTGAAGTGCTCAGTGAGTGGTGAAAGAGTTACAAAGTATATGTATATCTCTAATGTGGGAAAAAATGATGACCTGGGCATGCATCTTAGACTTTGATTAAAAACAAGAATTAGAGAGATTGATTTAGACCCAGCAGTACTGAAGGAGGCAGATCTAGGCCTGGTAGCACAGCCCTTGATTTTTTACTGAGTGCAGCTGAGTGCTAGCAAGCTGCCCAGCTCCTCAGAGCCATCAGGCAGCAGAGACTCAGGCCTCATCAAGTAGAGGGTGCACAGTGTTACAACTGAAATTGAGAATGCATTCATTCCCTTTTTTGGGTGATCTTTGAAATAAGCCACACCAAGAAACCACATAACAATTTCCTCACAGAATAAAATCCTTAACCGAAGCACCAAAGAATCTTGCAAAGTTGCAAAATTTAAATGAGCAAGCAGATGTCATCAGAAGAAAAATGGTGTCTCTTAGAAACCTAAAGAAGAATTAAACCAGGCTTTTCAGGCTGCAGAGGGAATTTTTCTTCAAAGTAAAAGTACAAAATTGTCAAATCAGGCATGCTAGAAAAGAGCTATATTTCTAATATACATTAAAATGTATGATTATACAGGAATTCAAAACTAAGATCTTTCAGGAAAAAAAATTCAGCAACAGTAAAACAGACTAAAATCTGTCACCCAACACACCCTGGCTCATCTTTCAACTGGTGAGAAGTCATCAAGAAAAGAAAAGTTAAGCGAAGTGGGATTTCTATGTAGATGGATCACAAAAGAAAAAGTCAGGGATGAGCAAAACAAACATGGAGTGTGATCAGGTCTAGACACACATTCTCTCCGTGCTCAGCCCAGCTACGCTGAGCTGAGCACCAGGACACTGCCCCTAGACTGGTGTATCTGAACAGGGCACACTGTGCACAAGGGTGGGGGTTTTGAGTGTTTTGAGACCAGTAGCTCAAACAAGAAGACACTGAATTTATTCTTTTCACCCCTGTAATTATGCCAGTCCCTGAAATGAATTCTTGGGTAACTTAATAAGTGCGGCAAGAGTAGAAATAATCAACTTTAAAAAGAAGACTCATTCAGAAGGCTTAGATTACGCAAATTTTCTTTATACAGTGTAGGTTGCAATAACCCTGGTGTTTGATGGGATCTGAGCTATTCTGGTAAACCCAATGGTGGCAGGGAAGTAAATTCAGTCAGCAAAGAGAACATATCCTGAGCAGAGCATCCATGCCCATCTCAGTCATTGCTTAAGCATAGACGGTGAATGCAAAGCTAAGCTACCACACCTGGGGGTTGAGTACAGCTTACTTATAACCACTTTAATTTTACTTTTTAATGTCAATTAAAATAAATCACAAGTGTTAGCATAGAAATACACAGACTCATGGTTTCTCACTGGAAGGACTTGGGGGTAATCACACTCATGGGCCTTGTAGTTGTAAGCCGCTCGCGGCCTACAAGAACCGGGTACTCCTGAAAGGCAGGCTGGGGCTGAAAAAGAGACTTAGACTGCGAGAGAAGGAGGCCAAGACAATTTTTTCTCTGATCAAGGCCCGCGAGTTGACTAAGAGACTGTGCTTATAAAGGGGGAAGGCCCATCCCCACCACCAGTCCATCCTTGGTGCCCGGAGCCAGCCCGAAGATGCAGCACACAACATGGATTGTCTCAAAGGTGTCCCAGCAGGCAGCAGGATATCAGAGAAGAGCAGGGCAGTTGACACATCAAAAGCCAGCCAAGTCGGAAAGCTGCACCACAGGTGGCCCCACCTCAGTGGTGACCAGGTCTGCACCAGCCAGCTTCAGGCTGGGGGAGGTTACAGGGCCTGTTGTCTCCCAACAGTAGACTTGCAAAGAATCTTGTAGAGGATACTCTACACTGACTTTTATTTGGAGGCATGAATACTAACAGATGTTAAATAGATGTTAGCATATTTAGATATAAGCACATACCTAGAAAAAATTGTCATGTGATTTAAAGGTGATGGTATGCTAAGAATATAAACCAGTAATGTGGCCTCCTCTTAGCATAAGTCTTGCAGGATTGTGTCTACAATAACTTTACATGCCAGCCATGCAGAATGGCTGCTGCCACCATTACTCAAGTAAGTGAGCGCTGAATTCTGTATCTCCTTGCAATACTATGATGTCACTGGTGACACAAAGTTCTCAGCTTCTTTAAAAAGAAGTTACCCCGGAGAAACAACCTGAGACCATGGTCATCTCTGAGCATCTAACTATGTAGGGTTACAGTATTCTAGCATGGAAGAAGAATGTTGGGTTTCTGTTCCTACTTAGAACTAACACAATGATTAAACATTGATAGTACTGGGCTCTGCATTCTATCTGTAAAATGTTACTCTACCTCGTCCTAATTTTAAAAAATGAATAAATAAAAGTTTAAAATATGTAGTAAATAAGCTCTGAAACATAGCATTTCTTGTTTAAAACAAGGAATTTAAATCAAATTATAAACTAATTTTCAATAACAAATAATTAAAGTATTGATCAACCCAGTTTGGGGTTCCAAGTATAAAATCTAGCAAAATAAAAAGACCACTTTAAAGTGTTTTGTTTTGTTTGTTTGTTTTTTTTAATTATTGTTAACATAGGGTTTCAGTTCAGGGCAGGCTGAGTCTCCATCTTGTCATCCTCCTGCCTCTATCTCCCTAGTGCTAGTATTGTAGATGTGTGCTACCACACCTTGATAAAACTTCCTTTTATAAAACTTATACACTGAGATCAAGAAACTATGAAACATACTGTTGCCGTTTGCATACATATAATTATTTTATAATAGCAATGATAAAGGATTTATGGTTTTTAATAAATAGCAAGAATCATTTTCAAACTTACAATTTTATGTTCCAAATTATCTCTTAAAAATGTAAAGTCTCTTAAATTCCCATTATATGTAACTCTTCTAAAATTGAACTTGAGTGTAATTTGAAGTAATTTACAACATTTTACTGGAAACACCATCATTTATTACTTTCCATATAAATAGACCATAAAATCTTCTCATTTAATGTTACCTTTCTGGTTTAAAATATGTACTCATTTTTGAATTTTACCAGTGTCCAAAGGAAAAAAATCTTTCTGTAATAATTTTATTGGCCTTTTGCATAATTTTGAAACACTCAGCAGTCCTTCTTTCCAAGAATAACACCTTACTGCCATACTCTTCAGTTATGGCCCAGGTACCCTATATCAGTGCCAACATGCCTGCCTTATCAGGTGAGTAGTGCAGGGGAGCCAGCAACCCCTGAAGGCTCTGTCAATGATAATGGGAATTGGAGGTCAGGAACTACCTCCTCTCTCTCCAGCAGTAACTCTGAGGATATTCTACAACTCTTCCAATGGTTTTCAAAGTCAGTCTGTCCTCCTCCAATGGCCTTCAAAGTCAGTCTGTCCTCTTCCAATGGTCTTCAAAGTCAGTCTGTCCTCTTCCAATGGTCTTTAAGTCTGTCTTCCCTCTTCCAATGGTCTTCAAAGTCAGTCTGTCAGCCCATTGGGTAGGAACTCATCATGTCCTGCTATGAAAACATTGCCTTCCATTGTGTCTGGGGCTGAATCTCAGATACAATGCTTACATTGATACTGCTGAATGGAGAAGATGAAGTTGAGATAAAAGCTTGGATTTTTTTTTTCCTCTGCAAGTGTAGAGAATCATGTGTACTGGAAAAAAACCAAGGTAGAACATATGTAGCACGACAAATATATATTATAGAACAGTGGACTGGAACCCCCTAAAGAGATTTTTTTCTTATCTACAGTTACAGTAAGACAGAAGAACAAAAGGTATTTGTCAGCACATTGTCTTGCTCCTCCTCCTCCTCTTCCTTTTCTTCCTTTTATTCCTTCTTCTTCTTCCCTCTCCTCCTCCTCTTCCCCTTCTTCTTTTAATTCTTCCTTTTATTCCTTTTTTCTCTCCTCCGCTTCCTTCTCACTCCTCCTCCTCCTCTTCTTCTTCTGCCTTATTTCATTTCATTGTATTTTAATTACCTCACACATAATGGGGTTTCAGACGGTTCCTCATGTATCCTAGTTTCTGTTAACCAATCCCTATCCCCCCTTTCCCTATTTGTCTGCCCATAGCCCTACTTAGACCTTTAACTCCCTTTATTCTACACCCTTGTTCTTCCGTATCATATGTATTCTGCTATCTCCTAGCTGTTTTTCACTTGGACTGCAAGATCTCCAAGTGACTTCACACACACGTTATTTAGGTTCCTGCTTTCCCTCATTACAAACACTCTACTATGAGCGTGACTCCTTTGTCTCCAAGATGCCCTTTCTCCACTTTTACTTCACCTGTATTCTATTATTCCTCTCTCTAAGTACACAATCCCCACCAAAAGCCCATTACTAGCTTCCTAACTGTTGCACATATTCCAGAACTTGAAACTAGGAGCCACATACAAGAAAGCCTTTAATTTTTAATTATTTTAGAGTTTTTTGATGAATGAGTCCATAAAATAAAAATATATAATTGTGGTATTGAAAAAAAGTATATTGTAGTATGCATAAATTATGCATTTATTTTAATTTAATTTCCAGTGTTTTATATTTTACTAATATGTTGTTAGCTTGATATATAAAGCTATTGACAAAAGTCTAAAGGGTGATTTTGAGAAATGTGACTCCTAAGTATTTTAGTCATATTCTTGTGATTATATTACGGTGTACATTAAAAATTATTTCTTGGGGTTGGAGAGACAGATCAGATGCTATGAGCATTAGCTACTTTTCTAGAGAATCCAAGTTGCATTCCCAACACCAACCTGATGATTTCCAATAATTTTTATCTCTAGTTCCAGGGGATCTTATGACATTTTCTGGCTTTCACAAGCACCAGGCACAAATGTGGTACACAGACATACACGTAGGTAAAATGTTTAAACACATAAAATTAAATAATTTGTTTAAGAAAAATATTTGAACTCTTGACCCAACTCTTAAATGTTTGAAGTTGAATTCATCAAATTCTAATCAATTCTATTAATTTGCATGAGTGTTCTTCACACATAATGAATCTACTAGTGTCTTTGCTAGTGAAATCAGTTTACTTAGGACATAGATGCATGAAGAGAATGAAACTTTTGTTTTTTCATCATGTATATCTTATTTAGTGTATATGAAGCTTTCATTCTCTTCAAACTCAAACAAAACGTTTATTAGAGATTTTGTTGAAAGAATGTTCTTAGAATTGGTAGTACTGTTTGAGGTATTCCAATAAAAACTTAAGTGTTTAACATTATGTTTCTTGCTACTACATGTTTTATGAAAGTTAGTTATAAAATTAACAATCATTGGCTATGAAACTAATAGTAAGTATTCATTTGAAATTCAACATTAAATATGAAATGTCCCAAAAATTATATAGAAGTCCTCTCTTTATTTTGATTTCATTTTATGTGACTTTTCATTTTAGTATTTAAAATAATTTAAGTTTTAAGTTTTTGATGTTATTGATAATTAGTAGATAATTGAGTTATACATTAGTATGATATGACATATTACTTTGAAAGGACTTAAGTCACTTTCCACAATTATAAAATTTATAATCCTATTAAATCCATCTTTACAATATCCTTGCTGTATAAACCTTGTTAATATCGTATACTTCTATTTTTTTCCACAAAGAAGTTTGATTTACTATCAATGTAAAATTTTAAAATATTAAGATATTTAATCATTTTCTATCTTAATTTTTATTCATTAACTTCTCCAGTGTCTTTTTCTTTTTATTCATATTTGCACTTTTAGTTGACATGGAAATTTAGGCATAATAAGCTTCAAACAAAAAATTAAGCAACATTGAAAAGATCACTTCATTGGGCTTAAGAAAAAAAAAATCTATCAGGAGACCATCACAATTCAAAATGAAGACAGACCAAAGTCAGCTCATGATATTTCATAATAAGAAAGAAATTAAAAATAAAACAATCTTATTCAAATTTCAAAGACAAGTTCCCAGAAATAGAGTGAATAGATGAAGTAAAATGCCCGTACAATAAAAAGATAAGATTTAAAAACAAAACAAAACAAACTCTTAATTTTATTCATCAAAAAAAGAGCTAAGAACAAAATGTCTAAAACACATCAATTTGCATGGCAAGACACTAAACTAACACAAGAACGCTTTAAAATAAATCTTATTCCTTTAAATGATATAGGTCATTTTGAGTATTTTAATGTAATTAAGAAAGTTAGTAAGGACAAAAACAGCAACCAACACATGGGGAAAAGATCTCTACCAACCCTACATCTGATAGAGAGCTAATATCCAATATTTACAAAGATCTCAAAAAGTTAGACTCCAGAGAAGCAAATAACCCTATTAAAAATGGAGTGCAGAACTAAACAAAGAATTTTTAACTGAGGAATATCAAATGTGTGAGAAGCACCTAAAGACATGTTCAACATTCTTAGTCATCAGGGAAATGCAAATCAAAACAACCCTGAGATTCCTCCATTGCTGAACGGATTGCAAGCTAGTACAACCACTCTGGAAATCAGTCTGGTGGTTCCTCAGAAAATTTGACATAATACTATCTGAGGGTCTAGCTATACCACTCCTGAGCATATACCTAAAATATTCTCCAACATATAACAAGGATACATGCTCCACTATATTTATGACAGCCTTATTTATAATAGCCAGAAGCTAGAAAGAACCCAGATGTCCTTCAACAGAGGAATGGATACAGAAAATTTACACAATGGAGTACTACTTGGCTATTAAAAGCAATGAGTTCATGAAACTTTTAGTCAAATGGATGGAACTAGAAAATATCATACTGAGTGAGGTAACCCAATCACAAAAGAACACACATGGTATGTACTCATTGATACGTGGATATTAGCCCAAAATCTCCGAATACAACTCGCAGACCACATGAAGCTCAAGAAGAAAGAAGACCAAGTGTGGATGGATCAGTTCTTCTTAGAAGGGGGAACAAAATAATCACTTGAGGAAATTCAGAGACAAAGTGTGGAGCAGAGAATGAATGAAAGGCCATCCAGAGACTGCCCCACCTGGGAATCCATCTCATATACAGTAACCAAACCCAGACACTGTTGTGGATGCCAACAAGTGCTTGCTGACAGGAGCCTGATCTGCCAGAGCCTGACAAGTACAGAGGCAGATGCTCACAGCCAACCATTAGAATGAGCATGGGGTCCTCAATGGAGGAGTTAGAGAAAAAACTAAAGGAACTGAAGGGGTTTGCAACCTCATAGGAAGAATAACCATACTAACCAACCAGACACCCCCACCCCCCAAGAGCTCCCAGGAAACCAACCAAAGAGTAGCCGTGCAAGGGAACCATTGCTACAGCTGAACATGTAGCAGAGGATAGCCTTGTTGGGCATCAGTGGGAGAAGAGGCCTTTGGACTTGTAAAGGCTTGATGCCCTAATGTTGGGGAATGCTAGGTCAGGGAGGTGGGTGGGGGAATGTATCATAGAAGCAGGAGAAGGGGTATGGGATAAAGAGTTTCAGGGGAGGACTGGGAAAGAGAATAACATTTGAAATGTAAATAAAGAAACTATCCAACTAAAAAAAGAGAAAAAAAAAGAAAGTTAACAAAGCTGTTAAGTGGGGAAAAAAGACAGAGAATGACACAATGAAAGGAAGGGAGAAAGAATAAAAGAAAGATAACTGAATTCATGACACTAGAAGAGCAAAAGATCTTCGCTCATAGACTGTCAGAATTAATATTGTAAAATAGTTGTATTACCAAAAGTAATCTAGAGTCAACACAATCCCCATCAAAACTCCAATGACATTCTTCATTCATGTAGACAGAATTCACATAGACTAGGCCCCGAATAGTCAAAATAATTCTGAATAAAAAGACCAGAGGAAGAGGCATGCAAGTCATTAGTCATGGTTTCAAGAACAATCCAGTAGGGGTACAAAATTAGAGAGATGAAAACAGACATTTGAGAAGAGATAGCCTTGTCAACATGTGGTACTGTGAAATCCCTATTTCCACATGGAGAAATCTGATGGTGGAGTTTGTCTCTCACCTTGTACAAAAAGCAATACAAGCTACATCAAAGACCTCAAAAACTGAAAACTCGACAGCTAGGAAGCAGTGCAGATTACTTTTCTGCAAACCTGGTATCTACATTCAATCCCTAGAACCCACATGAAGAAAAAAGAAGAGAACTACCTCCATAAGAACCTCTAGAGGCACATTGTAGTATATGTACCACACATACTTAATGTACATGCATGTCTGCGCGCACACACACACACACACACACACACACACACAGAGAGAGAGAGAGAGAGAGAGAGAGAGAGAGAGAGAGAGAGAGAGAGAGGCAATGCATGCATATAAACTAAACCAGAGGGGAAACTGAGAAAAGATGGAGCCTGGCATAAAGAGAGAAAGGGGCTGGTCTTGTCTGCACACTAGAAGTAGGAGTCGGGGAAAGATGATAAATATGCTACAAATGTATGATAAGGTTTAAAGTAATGTACTTTGTTAAGCCCAACACTATGCACAATAAAATGTTCTTAATGCAAACAAAAGAAATGTGGGTGCCACATATAAAGCCATATGACTTAGAGGCTGGTATAAAGAGAAGGTAAAACATGAACAGCTATTTCTCCTGTTTCTGGCTTGTTTGGAAGGTGAAAGAGAGAGAGTTGAGAGAGAACAGATGATCCAAACCCTTATCTTAAGCTCAACCTGATGAAAAGAGATGCTGCATTATTGTGGTCCAAGTGAAAGACCTTGAAAGAGAGAAGACAGCTCCGTTTTATGGGTTCCTTGCTGCATTGTTCATGGAAACTCAGGCTCATGTGTTATCTTTATCTTTAGGTTTTTCCTAATCTGAAAACCTTCAGTTGTCTGCTTAATATTTCCTTTTTATGGTTCACATAAAATGCAATCAGAGGGAAAAGAGAATATGCTTTCCATTATCTAGTTGTTGCCTGTGTTGATGTATAAAAACGGAAAACATCTTGAATTCCACACACTCATATAATCGTGTAGGACAGAAGATAAAGCATTGTTGTGTCTACTGGTGGTAAAGCCACAGAAATTAATAAACGATTATTAACCAACATCAGAAACAATCTCACTCAAAACATATGTGCTCAACCAAATAACGAATGCAATTGAAAGTATATTAAATTGGAAAGTAAAATATTTGCATGTGGGATAATTGAACTTGAAAGGCACTTTATGTATTAATGACTAAGGGTTAAAGGTTAAGAAAAGATGGCCAATTAATGGTACCTTAGAGCTGAACTTCTATTGAGCTCAAGTTAATTCATTCCAGATCAGCTGGTGCTTAGAGAAAGTGAAAGCAACATCCACTGTGGTTTGGGCAACATGGAGACCTCTGTGATGGGGTTGTGTTGGAATACCTGGTGCTCACCTCCACAAAACCATGGATCAGGAACACCGCACCTGAAATTTATTTTCATATTCATTTATTTTATTTCATATGGATTTTTCTCTCAAACATCATTCTGACAGTACAGGACAGAATTTGTGTTAGGAAATAAAATCACTCCTCGTCACCACACTGTGTCTAACAAACATATAAAATACAGTTTTCTCTTCTTCCACCCAAGCATTCCCATTGTCACTACACTCACATGGTGACTAACATTTGGGCTTGCTATGCACCCAAGGAAGCAGTCCTACATATAGGCCCAAACCTGAACATGCACAACAAAAACTCCATTTTTCAAAATACTTAGTAAACATTCAGAATGACACGGGTCTTTACAATTTATAAATATTTAACCTTTGTTCTACCCCAAAACAATCAATGAATTCATCAATATTTGAAACAACTGTAGCTAATGGGATATTGGTGCACAGTAATGTAGAGGTGTGAGCATAGGGTGAGGTCAAATTGGGCTATCCACGCCCTCACTCCCCAGGGGTTCTAGACAGAAAGTATGCTTCCAGAGTACACATCAGTCTTAGCTTTGGTGCCTTTCTGAGACCGTGGGGGATATTTCCAAGTCTCCCCACACAGTGAGAGTCATAGAGCTATTAGAGCTTCTACTAACATCACCACCTGTGCAGCAACTGAATGCAAACCCCTTGAAGGCAAAGAAATTATTTTGTAAAGGAATATGGAATGAAAAAATACTTTGGTGCAGAATTCACGTTCTGTGCTTCCTAATCACTCTGAACCTTTTGATGTGTGTCAACCTATTTCATTTGATGCTTCCTGCTGAGCATTCTAAATGCAAAGCAAGCTATTTGAAAACGAACAAGGCTCAGAGTACAAGTCCACAAGTAATAGAATAATTTACCTGTACTCATCAAGTCTCTGGAGCAAGTTCTAACTCAAATGCTCAAAAGCCTGAGGCAAACCAAAGGAAGACCCCAGACTAGAAGGCACCACTTGGGAAGGCGGGCGGGCGGGCCGGCGCGCGCGTGCGTGCGTGCGTGCGTGCGTGCGTGCGTGCGTGCGTGCGTGCGTGCGTGTGTGTGTGTGTGTGTGTGTGTGTATGGTGTGTGTGTGTGTATGGTGTGTGTGTGTGTGTATGGTGTGTGTGTGTGTGTGTATGGTTTGTGTGTGTGTGTGTGTATGGTGTGTGTGTGTGTATGGTGTGTGTGTGTGTGTATGGTTTGTGTGTGTGTGTGTGTGTCTGTGTGTGTGTGTGTGTGTGTGTGTGTGTGTGTGTGTGTGTGTACTTTCTATGGTGCTTGTTTAATGACCTTTAGACCACTAGGTTCTTGACGCAATTGATCCTTTTCCAAAGACTTGATGAATAGAGGTTAGTCACAATAATAGAGATAATATTTTAAGATATAAAAGAAAGTATTCAAAGTGCCTACAAAGAAGGTTTTGCTCGTGCACTTTTAAAGGCTTTGCCAAACCACACTGAAAGAGCTGAACTAATCTACTGAACTCAATCTCACTGGCAGGGCTATTAGCATGTGGTGATGACACTCAAGTTATACAAGAGCTGTATTTTAGCATGTTCTAAATTAATACTCAATCTTATCTTTTATTAACAGATAAATGGTTGCAATATTAATACAAAGCTACAGAAAGATTTAGAGAGAGATAATGCAAATGCTGACATGCCATTTCAATGACTAAATTGTATGACTTCATGCAATAATTTCATAAAGCAGTTTAGACCCATAAAATTTTTCAATAGTCTAAAAGTGAACACCAACTTCTATTTTTCTGAACAGTATTTTCTAAGACAACTCATTATCATTAGGGCTGAGAGACTCAAAGTAGTTTTACTCTGGAAACAAGAAATAAAACAAGTGAGATTATCAGTAAGATTCCTCAAAGCCATGTATTGGACAGAACAGAATCAGATAGCTCTCAATCACGCATTAGACTCCAGTGTTTCGGGTCAGTCATGTAAATGGTGGGACTCCTTCATATGTAATACCACTACTGAAAATACTTATGTGTTAAATAAAAATTCTCAAACCATACTTATCTGACTACAAATAAAATATCTTGGCAGCTTTCACAGGGTGCTTATGACAAGATTTCTAAGATCGTATCAAGTAGGAATTTCTTAATATTTTATATATAATCACATGCATATTCTTTGTGTATATTTGCATGTACAAATAACTATATGTGCATAGATGTATTGTATAATTAAGACAGTACCTAACAAATGATACTAAATTACTTTTAAGAGCTAGAGTCTCTGGAACGTTAGGAAGTAATGTGTTCACATAAAAGTCTAATTTTAACTATTCATCACATGACAACTCTCAGTCTCTCTTCCCCTCCTGCTGAAAACATATTCTTTCTTATGCCTGATATAAAAATGAAAGGTCAAAGCTACTGGCAAAGGAGCCTGTGAGGACAGACATGTTGGAGGCAGATAGCTTCCTAGGAAGAATGCAGGTTTTAGAGCCTAAGTTACTACTGATCCTAGCCATCACTCCACAGCTAAGTCTCATTCTCTTCCTTCTCATTCTCTAAGAACTCTGATTCCTCCAGCTAACACTCAGCTCAACCTAGCATCAGATGCCACATCTCATATATGGTCACCTGGATACACACGATGGAACTGGGTGCCCACTGAGGGTTACTACCCAGTCCCAAGACCCTACTGTTCCTATCAAGTACTTTTGTAATTACCTTCAGAGTACATTTGGGTGAATTAATTAATATCTGAATAGGACAAAATGATAAATAAAACAACAATAAACCAAAGAAATGCCATCTTTTCTCTAATTCCTTGTTTAAAGGACTTTACAAGATACCCACAAGATAAACAGACCTCGAACCCTGAGAAGGCCACTGTGAGACATGGGCTCTGAGAGATGTATCAACTGACCTCTCTGAGACTTGACCTTGATCAAATTGGCCTGAACTCACTGTGAACTTCTGATCCTCCTGTCTCATCTTCTACAGTAGCTGGGATTACTGGCCTGTGTCATCCCGAATTTCCATGCCTTCTTTAAAAGTAACTTTGTCATGTGACTATATGAATTTGTTAAATGTATATGATATCATATGTTGGGAACAAAATAAAAGGGGGATACCGGGTGAGGGGGAGCCCAGGGGAAGAGGGGGAAAGGAAAAGGGGCCTAACATCAGGCCAGAGTTCCTGTGCTGGGGGGCTGCTGGGACACTTTCCACACAGCCCCAGGTGAGCATCAAAGCCTCTGACCCACTCTGTGGGGGGTGAAGAACGGGCAACCCCCAACCTGGGGGCCCCCAGGGCCACACCCTGTAGCCCCGGGGGTATGGGAGAGAGGGATAAGAGAAAAGAGGTTCCCAACACTGACCAGAGTGCTCAGCGGAACTTGAAGGAGCAGAGACTGTCTATGGTTTAAGAGCTTTGTTATAGAAATGCCGGGGGGAAGAGAGAAGATAGAAGGGAGGAGGTGAGAGAGAAAGATAGAAAGAGAAAGGAGAGAGGAGAGAAGACAAAGAGAAAGGGACTCGGAGAGAGAAGTGAGAGGTGAAAGGACAAAGGAGTGAGAGAGTGTGGTGGGGGCTGAGCACCCCTTTTTATGGTCTTCACTGTTGCTAGGTAACTGGGGAGGAGTTTAGCCTGAAGGTCAGAAGCTTGGGCCATTGCTTATGTGATTACTGACCATGCTTCTCTTGTGGGGGCTGTGGAAGGTGGTACCTTAGGCAGGGGCCAGAGCTCCAGGAGCAGAAGGGAGCGCCTACCATGTCATGTAGGTGAATTATGACCATCAGGGTTCAGACCTCAGCTCGACTGGAGACCAGCCTGTAATTCCCCACAATCATAATAAAATTTAAAATTTAAAGGTGGCAATATAAAAACTGTAGAAGGGCTTTCCAATTTATTTATTTATTTATTTATTTATTTATTTTGTGTGGGGGGGAGGGGGGTTCAAAA
The DNA here is from genome assembly GCF_000001635.26 of Mus musculus. Lineage (NCBI taxonomy): Eukaryota > Metazoa > Chordata > Mammalia > Rodentia > Muridae > Mus > Mus musculus. Next base: position 39,922,852 of record NC_000069.6, read on the forward strand.
CAAGGTTTCTCTGTGTAGCCTTGGCAGTCCTGGAACTCACTTTGTAGATCAGGCTGGCCTCAAACTCAGAAATCTGCCTGCCTCTGCCTCCCAAGTGCCGTGTGCCACCACACCCAGCCTAATTTTTTTTTTAATTTCACCTCAAAAATGGTTTATTTTCTTACTTTTGTCACAATATTTGGCTATGAAGGACCTGTGTTGGGATCATCAGTAGGCACATAAAAATTCAGGAGCAGGGATATACACCTGTGCCTTAGGGTCTGGGAGGCAGATACAGTAGGATCCCAGGAGGCATACTGGCCAGCCAGATCCTGGTTCAGTGAGGTACCCTGTCCAAAAGGAAGGAGAAGCATGATAAAGGACCACACCTGCTTGACCTCTAGCCTCCACACGCAAGCAAGGATCTGTGAACATACATGCACACATGAAACATAGTGTCAAGTATCACATTCACACCTATCAGAGTCGATATAGTTAGTGTCTATGACTGTGCATGTGTGTAGTCAGCAAGGGTCCATGGCTGAAATCTGCTTCACAATGAAGTATATTAGAACTAATTTAGCCAACATTCTGTAACAAAGATGAGAGAGACAGAGAGATACAGAGACAGAGAGAGACAGAGAGATATGGATAGACAGAGACAGAGACAGAGAGACAGAGACAGAGAGAGAAAACCTCACTGAGATGGAAGAGTGGACTGGTTTTCAGGAAAGGTTCTGTCTGCTTCTCTGCAGAATGTACTAAGGCTTGGGTTCAGTGGGCGAGGGAAAATCAGAATGAACACTGTCACTGTTGCCGATAAAGCCTTCAGCCAGGAAGACACCCAGGGCATGCTTTGAACCAACAGTTCAGCAGCATGTATATGGCAAAGACAATGCAGGATAATGTTAAGGGATCTTTGCCATAAGACTGATACAAGTCTTGAAAGAATAAAAGCACTTCAGGGCAAGTTTCAAAAAATGTAGATCCATTAGCTACATAGGAACACAGGTTCATAAAGAGGTAGAAGACATGGAGAAAAGAAATAAAAGGCAAAGAAACTCAGGTAGGTACAAAGATAGTTTAGACTCAGACTTAACCACAAAGATATCCAGGAAGCTGGCAGGACTGGGCACACAGTATCTGGGCTGTGGGGGAGCCACCCCACCCAGACACCACTACCCCATTGAGAAGAAATGCCACACATGAAATATGTTTGTGACTTTACAGTTCATAGTGTCTGTAAAAGAGTTATTACCTTAATTTCCACAGGAAACAGCAATATACCTTTCAAAAATACTACATTTGTACGTGGCCAGAAAGCCTAATTTATGTCATCCTCAAAAATGCCCTGCAATAAAAGATGAGAAAGGGGCCTTCCTGGGGTGTTTAGAAACAGATGAGCAGCAGGGAGAAATTTTCCTTTTCCTTTTAAACAAATTAGAAAATGGGCTTCCTACTCATAAAAGGATTGTTTATGTCTCCTGGGCCTATCCAAAAGATCTGGTTACATCCTTGGGCAAAGCCTTCTCTCAGGGATAGTGTACACCAATCAGAACTACTGATAAGCTAGGCAGGAAACCTTGCATGCACATAAGTGCAGGGCACTCAAAACTATTACCAAGCATGGCATATGCCTTAATCCCTCAAAGAAGCTCTTTTACTTGGAGTAGGCAAAATTAATTAAAAGCAGCCTGGTTAATACCAGCAAGTCCTCAAAAAAATAAGGATTCATGACATCATCAGAAAAAAAGACCCTGGGCTTACTTCTTACCGCTCATTGTATTAGTGGCCACTGGTATCAATTTAGGGCATCAGGAGAGATCAGTGGGTGAGTCTGCAGAAACCTCTTTGCTGCCGTCTACCACATTCTGTTAATTAAAATCTAATACCCAGGCTCAGGATGAAATTCAGTAGTATAGCTTCAAGTTTAGAATGCATAAGACTGGGAGAAAGAAGTAGAAGAGAGATGGATCAAAAGCAGAAAGAGGCAGAGAGGGAGGGAAAAGAGGAGTCACAGGAAAAGGAGGGAGGAAAAGAAGAGGAGGAGGAAGGAAGATAGGAAGAAGAGGGGATAAAGGAGTAGAGGAGAAGAGAGAATTCACTATTTATGTTGTTGTGCTCTATAAGAATAGACTGCAGTATAGAACACGTTACATGTGTTTTAGACCTAGTCTTAGCTCTAGAGTTTGTGTATAATTATGAAGTGCTTTTAATCATAAAATGAAGTCGGGGGAGCGTCGTCCTTCATTTTCCTCCCTAAGCATGTAGCATTTTATCAAGGAGATCCCAGAAGGAGTCCTATGTGCTGAGAGGACAGCTCTTTCTCCTCACTGACCCTCTTTCTCTTCAATCTAATGATCTTAAAAAACTCTTCTGGAAACCTTGAGTCTCCTTGAATACAAACCCCATTTGTCTCCCGAGCTTCTAAGAAATCATCGGAAGCAGCACAGTGGCCGTGTGAGCACACACCCCGACCTAGAGAACATCACAGATTCGAAGTGCCCCAACGAGCAGCTAAACGTCTTTATGCTTCCTTCTGCGTGTAGATGTGCACTCTCAACACCTATGAAGTCTGATTATAAAGCTCCTAGGCACTGCCATGATGTTTTAAAAAGTATTCAAATGCCAGCGCCTCAGCTTCCTTGCGACCACTACTTCTTTTTAATGTGTGTTCAGTCTTTCCTCCTAAGTGTGCCAGGCAGACTGGTTGTCATGTGACACCCCATTGAGAAACAGTTTGAAGGAAGAGCGTGTATTTGGACAAATGGTCTTAGCCCCTGGCTCTCTGGCTGTAGAATTTTGGGCCTGACAGGAAACAACACATCACAGCCAAGTTCATGCAGTGGTGCAAAGCCCCTCTCATCACAGTGGGCAGGATGCAGAAAGACCAACATGAGTCCATCAGTATCCCAAAGTATACTGAAATTAAGAATCTATCAGGATCTTAGTCCACTGTGGGGAAGAAAGCCCAGCTGGCCATCCATTTCCCAAGTCTGTCACTGCTTTACCTGGGACCAAATCCTCCCCAGAATGTTAATTTCATATCCACACATCTGAACCATGACACATAAGTAGATAGTCACACTGCCCAGCCTGCTTTTCTGAAATCTCATGTTTGCTAAAGCTGCTTTTATAATGGAGGTTGTATAATGGAGTCTTTCTTTTTTTTCGTCCTGTAATCACTTGGTAAACAGTAAAAAAGTGTTAAGCCAGATTAATCTAGGCTAGTGAATCCATGTGTAAGCACTTGAAGAAAATGCGAAAGATTTGACAGTAACCTCAGGCAGAGCTCACTCAAAGGCACAGCAAGACAAGGAAAGTGCTAGGAGTCCTGAAAATCCAACACATTTCCTGCACAGGGTCTGTGAGGAGGAAGTGCTGTTGGCCTTCCTGAAATCTTGCCATCTTGTCATGTATTCTTAACCATGTTTTCTCATTAGGAAGTTTTTGTTGTAGTTTTTGTTTGTTTGTTTGTTTGTTTGTTTGTTTTTCTCCAGGGCCTTAAAAATGTTTATAACAAGAATGTTTTCCTTACGCCCTGGCAAGGGGCAAAGAGACACCTTTGTGGTGGTGGTCAGGAGCAGAGCAGATGGCAGTCCTTTGTTCATTCTAGCTTGATGTCCCGGGTTGATGCTTTATGCCTAGGAGTCATAAAAATCAAATCAAATCAAATCAAATCAAACCAAATTAAACCAAACCAAACCAAATCCAGGCAGCACAGCACACACAAGAGAAGACAGACAGACAGAGACTTGTGGATTTCCATGCTTCCCACAGACCTGACAGGTAGGCTATAGGCATCTGCCTGCTGTACACCACACAGTATATATAGAAAATGTCACCTAGGGGTCTGTCTACCAGCCACCTAGCCAGCCCATACCTGTCACCACCACAATGTGCGAGTATGTAGCTATCAGATGAGAGAGTTAGAGCAGTTTAAGCAGTATGAAGAAAAATGGAACTTCAGACTCAAGGGTAGAGAGGAGTACCCTGCTGTGAGTGGCCAGCCCTGCCACCTGGGGCCACAGTGAGGTCCCAGCTCAAGCTGCTGCTGAGGGCCATGTTCCAGTCTGTGGCTACTCAGTAGCAGGGGTATGTATCAATGCCTTGGCTTATCTTACCACTAGAGAACATGGAGATGTACCTAGGCAGAGCAGCTGGCAGGGACCATGTGGATGTCGAAGGGCTATACAGAATGTACCCATACCATATGTGACATTCTGGGAAACTGACCTCACCTCTCATAACCTGCAGCACTCTGGAGAGCAGCCCCTGTACCTCACCCAGGCAGCACAGTCGAGCTGGCCCTGATTTGGGGTTGGGGGGTAGAAAGTAGGGCTGTCCCAGAACATGAATATGAGAGAGCTGATCCTGCCTCACATCTGCCCTGGGTGGCACTAGTGTAGAGGTACCTCCTCACCAATAAGCACACACACCCCTCGCCATCTCGGGCCATCAGAAAAGCTGCTCACAGCGTTATGAGCTTAGCAGAGCTATCCTAGCCCCTCAGCAGCTGCAGCACTTGAGAGATCAGGCCCTGAACTTAGGCCGGAAAGCACAGCAGAGCTGACCCTGACTGTGGGAACACAGATGAAACTATCCCTGAGGGTAAGAGTGTGGGTGAGTTGGCCCAACCCCACACAGACTGCGGCACTAGGGAGAGCAGGCCCTTCACCTTGACTGGGCAGCACAGGAGAGCTGGCTATGGAGGTATGGGTGCTGGTGAGCAAGTGCTAGGGACATGAGAGCAAGAGAGCTGACCCTGCTTCCAGTGGATGGAGGCATTGGGTGGCCTAGCCAGAGCAGTGCTGGAGAGATTGCCCTGGTACTGTAGATAAGGGAGGGCTCCTGGGCTGACCAATTCTGATACCACCTATCCCCAGATTCAGAACTCTGAGATCACCCACCCCAAAATCTATATCACCTGCTAACAGTTGAGACACCAGAAAAGGCCAGTCCTGCTGTTCTAAACACATGTCTCCATGACACAGTGCAACAACAGGGTAACTAGAGTGAGTCCTAATGGCTATAATGTTGAAGGTGTCACAGAAGCCAGAGGCCTAGAACCAGACCGATGACTCATTGCAATGAGCATTTGCAAGCGAAGATGTGTGACAGAGGGATACACTGTGAGATACACTGTGATACACTACAGCTTCCACAATGAAATGTTTTCTATGCTTTGTTATTATTGTTTATAGGTTTTGGATGTTTTTCATCTTGTGGGGAGAGGTTGCAAGGGTAAAGGGTGGATGTAAGGGGATGGGAGATGAGTGGAACAGGGGTCCATGATGTGAAACTCACTAAGAATCGATCAAAAGTTTTTAAAAAGAGAAATTTTTTTCTTGATATTTTTATTATGGTATAAGGCCAGGCTCTGCTATTTTCTTGCTAGGTACATAGACATCTGAATTTTCTGAATTTTCACCCTCTTTTCTTATCATTGATTCATTGGGTTAATTAATTTTCTATTGATAAAACTTGTCTAGTTTATATTGATATCAAACTGAGTCAAAATAGCTAGAAAAAATATTCATTTTAATGCTATCTCTGACCAGTAATAAATTATCTATAGTGAAGTCAACCTTAGGGTTGAAAAGAACCTGACTATCAGGTTGCATAGATTTCCAGGGTAGCAGCTGGCGTATAGCTCAGTGGTAGTACACTGGCTTACATGCCAAAGACCCTGAATTCCATCTAAGCATCAAAAAGACAACAAAATGCAGAAGATTAGCCAAATAGGTCATCCATGCTGGTGTCCAATGGCAGCAGGCCAGCAGGTCTGAGTAAGAAATTAACTTAAGTTGTTGCAGACCAGTCAGGTGTTGTGGGAAATATTTAAAAGAACAGCAAGTTCCTATGCTTGACCGAACTACTCTCATCCCCAGGGGTCTCACTGGCCTGTTCATCTCTTGTGGAGACTTTTTTACTCAGAGCTCCAAAATATCTCCACCCAGCTCACTAAGTTCCCTCTGACAGATTGCTACCACACCAGTCCCATGCTTCAAAACCCCCATGGCCTTTGTAGTGCACATCTGCCAAACCCACGCTTTGCCATTATACCTTTCTCTCTGGAACCCAATCGAGCCTCGTGTGAATCATAAACTTAGTTCAGAAACAATAGTAACTCAGTCTTTGGACCCAACAACTGGAATCTGAATCTTGTAAGCAATAGTAAATCTAAATCCTCTGGTGGCAAGTTCTAGCAGATTCACCATAAGCTGGGAAACACTAGTAGCTACATCTTGACCTCAGGCTATGCCCATCCCAAAGGGCCCTGACCCTTTCCTGCTTCCTCTCTTCCTCTAGCCAACCCAGAAGTCCCTCCTACTTGGCCAGTGATTGATTCCTTTATTCATTAGGGGATGGTTTACAAGAAGTCACCTGAGTATGTGGCTCACTTTTTGTCTGCAACCCCTCCCAAGAGAGCAGAATTAACATTAAAATACAAACAGCACCAGGCCCATCTACAACACTTATCCCGTATTGCTTACTTAAGACTCTTTTATCTCAGATATAAATTGAGCACAACTATTACCATTTTGTAATTTATAAAGTACAAAATAGACCTAACACCCAGTCCATCATTTTTGTCAATAAAACAGAACACTGTCATCTATCCTAACTTAAAAGACTTATAATTCTACACCTGACCTGTGTCCTGGCTTTAGATTGTATGCCATCTGAAAACCATCCTCTCAAATCTGTTCTCTCAATGTAAATAGCTGGGGTTGGCTATGAGACTATAAGTAGTCTTTCAACCTCATCAGAAATCTGAGAACGACCAACATTAACCAAAAATATATAGGAAGCATAACACAGCTTCCAGAACTGAGACAAATTGTAGAGACAGCTACCTTCCTATACAGCCCCAGTAATTTAGGAAATTGGAGCATCTGTCTTCAGGCTTCTGGGCCAGGATCATCTGACAGACTTTTGAAAAAAGAGTTATTAAGGACTAGCCTATCCTGTCTCAGCAGAACTAAGATGTCCTAACCTGTAAATGGTATCCTTTCAAGAACAGTACAGGTCTGCAGGAAAATTGGCAATTTCTGCCTAGTGGTGACCTAGCTACAATGTACAGCCTCACCTAAAAGTATGCATACTCAGTTGCCTCTTTGAATCCATGAATGGGAAGCTATTAGGAACAGATTTGTCTCAACAACAAGTGAATAAATGACATGAAATGTCACATTCTGTGGATTTCTGATGTTTTTGAAAATGAACTATCTATGTAATCTGGACTGTTCTCCATTAACTACTCTCAGCTATTTCTAACTGAAAGACCCCTGTTTTGGGGAGACCCTCGCTCAAGTCCCAGAATGAACCGACGCCCCAATAACTCAAGAGAGACAGTTCTTGATGCAATATCACATGAGGTTTATTCAGGAATCAGCATGCTGAGGTCGGGCTCATAACCCACACAGGGGCAGATGAGATCGACCCTCAGCAGTTGCAATTGAGGGTTTTTAAAGGAAAAAAACACAAAGAAAGGGGAGGGTAAGACCACAAAGAATGGGGAAGCTGAGTAAACATCATAAGCATGGGGATGATGAATTACAACTCATCTCTTACAGAAAGGTTACAGGCTATCTTTGGCAAACATTCTTGGTCCCTTACACAATGAGTCAGGAACCTGAGTGGGTCAAGATTGTGGTGAGCCAGTTCCTGGAATTAGGTGGGTCATCCAGTGGTCATCGGTTTTTCAGGCTGAAGGCGAAAGAACAAAGAACTCCATGCTGGGATTTGTTTCTAAGGGTCTAATCAACACATTGAGTTGGGGTCTTACATAACTAAATATCTTGAAAACCCCCTAGTAATAAACTCAGAACCATGAATTTGCTAATTTCCCTTAACTCACAGGCTTAATCATCTCAGATTAATTTATAATAACAGTTATAGAAGGACTGGGTCTAAGCCTTGTACTTTTAATTTTTTTTATCAATAGAAGAAATTTATACCAATGAAAACCTTGATTTTGCATCAAAATAAATTCTGTACCAAAATAAGAAATTATGACTACAACTTAGTAATAATTATAGAGATTTCTCCCAAATGAGATTATAGCTATACAATCAATTCTAGATATTTTCTTTCTGTTCCAATTATGACCATTTCTAAATTCCCTATAAATGTGCTCTTAGAACAACCACCTCCAGTCCCAAAGACCAGGGAACAGGAACAGCAACTCTTCATAATTTCTTCAAGCTGAATATGGGCATTGAGATATTTTAGAAAGGGAAGTAGGGTAGGGAAAAAGGGGGAGTTTGTTGGCTTTAAGAAGGCCACACCAATGATTGTATAGTCGCTAATATCTATGTCTTGACTGGATCTGGCTGAAAGTCCAAGACATCAGGAATTCAAGCACATCAGTTCATCATGTTTGATGATGAGACTCACCACGGCTGTATATTCTGTAATATACAAATCTCAAAATAAAATTTTAACATCATCAAGATAACTTTTTTGTTTGTTTCTCTGGAATCTAGTTCTCTGGGAGTATCCCTCTATTAAATCTGATCAATATTACTCAGAAAGGTGTATAGACACCAATCACCTTTTCTAAAAATGCAAATACAAAACTTTTCTCCCAAATCAGCATATCCTTGAGCCAATACCCAGAAAAATCTTTATATTGACATTTCTCCCAGAGGAATAATATAATGACAAAACTCAAAATCATACCCATTTTGAAAGCTGAAATAATCCAAAACAAATGAAGTAAACTAAAATAGTGTATGTGCCTATTCTTAGGCCTTTTCTATTTTGCCATGCGGGATAATAACCCAGAATTTCCATGGAGCCCACATTAGACAGAATTTGAGTATCCTATAAGGCATATTTGAAAAGGCCTAAGAATAGGCGTCAGATTTCTAGATGGTGACATTCTCTAGAGATTCCCTTTGTCACAGTTCAACACCACTATCTTGACTTCAGTCTTCTCATCCCCTCTTCTAAAAGCCCTCAGAGGGAATGACAGAACTCTGCTATATTCCCAGATGCATCACTCCACACCTCTCTCCATCCCTCAGACCTGGGCACACAGATGTCCCTCTGTGTGGTTCACACCCTCCCTCGCACTTCCTTTGTCTTGTCAGTGATTGTTCATCACACTTGGTCTCAACAAACAGCACTTCAAACAAACCTCCAATGACCTCTTAAGAAAGGCTTGATGCTCTTCCAGAATCCACTGTTTTCTTGCTTTCCATCTTTCATGTGCTCTTCTAACATAAATTGGACCTGGTGATTTATTTAAAAGATGCAAAAGGAAGACTATGAAAAGTAGAGAGGAGGTGACTGAGTGAAGGGTGGGCTTGTGGGGAGGGATTACAAGGAGGAGTGGGAAGTAAATATAGTGAAGATACATCCCACAGAATTTTCAAAGGACTAACAAAATGTATACTAAATGACAGTTGTGCACCCTTATAAATAGATAACCCAAAGCTGAAAAGCTAGCTCCGCCATGTTTGATAGGCAAAGGAGAAAATGGGGGTGCTTCGCTCAAATTGTCTTAGCTTAGAGCTCTTAACAATGAGTTCACTGCCCCTAAATGGATCAGAATGTGATTTCTCCCTGTGAAACCTTGGTCCTCCATGCAAATAAGTGGATCACAAGAGAGCTGGCACTGAAAAGGACAATTATCTAAAATTAATAAAAATTTCTTTAATGCCCCTTCTGTAAATTGACATAAATGCTGTAGCTTTGGATCTAGTCCAAATGGTTTTTGAAAGGGAGTTCACACCCCTAAAAGCTATGAATACCAGAAGTGACAGATGAAATAGATGTTGCAACACTGTGAATCTGAACGTCTAACCAGTCTCCAGTGCTTCCTCGGATGCTTATTTAAACCCCCAGGACCTTGAGGGAAATAAGGACGGGATGAGTTTTTAGTCAGGTTGTCTTAGCATTTCAGTTCAGAAACCCAACCATGGCCTATGGGACACCAAAAATTAAGTTTCAACAGTAAAACAATTGTTAACAGACCCTGTGCTTCTGCATAGAAATAGAATCCATGGAGAAGTAACATTAGTATAGTATAACTAACCCGTGAATAGTCTCAGAGGGATCTACAGTAACACACACACACACACACACACACACACACACACACACACACACGAGAAGTAGGGTAAAGGTGACTCTGTGGCCATTACCAAAAGCAAAATGGAACTTTATAGTTTGGACTGACTGAAATATACCTGTCAGACTGAGGTGCCAACATCTCCCCACTAGAGGAAAGCCCTAAGATCTTTCATTATGCCCTGAAACAAGTAGGCATCAGGAATGTGTCAGGGTTCATGCTTCTAGTAAAAGAAATAGCATTCATCAACACATCCTAACTTAACCGACAGTTTCAAAGTTGGAATAAAGTATGTCATTCAGCCTACAAGTTTTGTGGTCCAAGTTAAACAAACCCAGGCAGAGAGCCTGGTTCTGAAAATGCTTATTTTATTTCTAGTAGAACAATTCTCTCAACAGTTGAACACCCAGGTGCTAAATTCACTTTGTTATTTTATTTTGAATAACTTAATTAAAAGGCAAATTTATTCATATAAGAAAAACATGGGATCAATATTGAATATCAAGCACATACACCATCACACCATGCGGATGCTTATTTTCATAATAGACTTTGCTACTCAATTACATACTTTGTGTCTGAAGCATATGTTTCAGATGAGTTAACAGTATAATAGGTAGTTGTAAAAAGGGGGTGGGGTATCATAAAACTTGAGAGATGGCTGTGAGCTTAAGAGCATGCCTACTCTTGCAGAGGCCCACATAGAAGCTCACAATTATCCATAACTACAGTTCCAAGGGATCTAATACACCTTCTCACCTTCTGACCTCTGTCGGCACCAAACACATATATGTCGTGTGTGTGTGTGTGTGTGTGTGTGTGTGTGTGTGTAAAACTATTGGACTATAAACAAGAGAATTGTAGAGAGAATATCTTGTGTATTGTATTGATGCATCACCTATCATTTTAAAAGCCTATGGCTTAGACAGGAAATAGAAGGTGGGACACGTGTGGGACACAGAAAGACTTGGAGGGAGCCACAAAAGAAGATCCACCTGGGAAGATGTGAGGAAACAGACATATGGTACCTGAGCACAGAAAACCAGGCATGTGGCAGAATGTAGATTAAAATAAATGGATTATTGTCCCTTCTATGGGGCTGCAAACTACTTCAGATCTTGGATACTTTCTCTAGCTCCTCCATTGGGGACACTATGCTCAGTCCAATGGTTGGCCAAGAGCACCCACCTCTGTATTTGTCAAGCACTGGTAGAGCCTCTCAGGAAACAACTATATTAGGCTACTGTCAGAACCAACCAGTACCCCCAGAGCTCCCAGGGACTAAACCATGAACCAATGAATACATATGGAGGGAACCATGGCTCCAGCCACATATGTAGCAGATGGCTTTGTCAGTCATCAATGGGAGGAGAGTCCTATGAAGGCTCTATGCCCCAGTGTAGGGGAATGCCAGGACCAGGAAGCAGGAGTGGGCAGGTCAGTAAACAGAAGGAGGGTCCCAGGAGGAAAAGGCACTTACAAGGAAGTAGAGAGGAAGTTTTTGCCATGCATTGGAGGGAGAAGATGCCAGCAGCCATGTAAGGTCTCTAGAGGAGCTGGGGCCTGTGGGAACTACTACAAGCAGGGGTGGTCATGGATATTTGGCATGGGTTAGGTGGTACTAGCCACTGCAGTTTAGGGCAGGTTGGAGGAGTGGAGATAAAAATATTATTAAGTGCACACTTTTCTAGGTAGGAGATAGTAAAACCCAACAACTGTGTCCTAGGGCAATTCGAAAAGGAACAAACTGTATGTGTGTCTTTTGTCTGAGGACAAAAGCCAGGTAGGAGCTGGTAGTGTGGTGACGTCCCAGAGTAAAAGTGGTAGCATAAAACTACATAAAACATACACGTGCTCAGAACAAACTGAAGAACCCTGAGCTTCCCACTTTCAGTGACTCTGCAGCAACACAGAAGCAGAAGAGGTTGTCTGGTTGGCATTGTTTGCATTCTCAGTACTCAATCACATGGGCCTTAAGCAGTTAGGAAAACTGTTGGCAGGTCTAAATATTCAGGAAAGCTCCATTCACATGTCACCTTGACCACTTCCTGATATAATTAGAGACTTTAAGTCACAATAAAGAGCAATGTTTGCCCAATTCGTTCAGAAAAATTAAACACTGATAGCTGTAATAAGTAAAAGGAATTAACATGGAAACATTCAAATGTTCACTTTTCGGGTAAAGATATTACCTGCCGAAATAAAACTGAAATTCAAGAACCCTGGACAGCCACCCAAGGTGGGGTAAGAAAGGGCAGCATGAGTACAATAAACTATCCATCTGAGCAGCATTTGATGGAAACTGTAGGTAATGCTGACCTGCAGTGTTTCTCAGACCATACACTTGCTTTTATCATGTCATCAGTGTTACTCTTCATGAGGAAATATCTCCAAAGCATAGAAAAATGACAAGATGCATTTGAAGTTATTTACTTGTTGCAGAAGAAGACTGTAATAAGGAAATTAGAGAATAGTATAAAAGACAGGAAGCACATAGGTAACAGACAGCTCAGGAAAGAAAGAAATTCTTTTCGACAAAATAACATTAAATGTAAGCAGATTAAACTTTCTAATTAAAAAACAGCATATATTGAAAGGTGGGTAATGAGATTTGAAGATATTTAAACATTTGCTTTAGACTTAAAAAAATAAAATGGTTGAAAGTAAAAGGGTAGGAAAGTATACTCCATGCCAACTTATTCAAAAGATATCTGAGGTGACATACAAATGTACAAAATAGACTTTAGAGGGAAAGTCATTTAACTCAAAGAAACCTACTATCTAGTAAGAAAATCAAAACTCCACCCTAGAAGACAAAACAATTTTAAGTATGTATTCTCCTAACAACATTGCTCCCAATTGCATAAAATAAACTTAAGAAAGTTGAAAGCAGAAATTGACAGTTCCCTTGCAACATTTAAATATTGAGATGCCCTATGTTCAATAACTCATACAACTAGACATGAAGTAGTGAGGAAAGGAAAGATCTGCCAACCCAACCTCCCATCTAGACACAGCAGATGTGTACTAAACAGGCTGTGTACCAGCACATCCAGGGCACAGAGAGAAAATGGTGGCAGGGCTCTGGTGAACTCAAAAGGAAGCAAGATGTGTGTATATGTTCATGTCTTTCTGTTGTGGCCGGCCTGCGGCTCTCATGTCTGGGTTCGAGCCTGGAAGGCATCTTGGAATTGGAAGAGAAGAGGGAGCTTAGGCGGGTTGAGAAATAATGGAACCAAGACAACTAGTCTGCTCAAGGTTCAAATGTTTACTGGCGAACACACTTTATAAAAGAGGAGGGAAAGTCCATTCCCGCCAATTCATCCTTGGAGCCTGGAACCAGCTGCAGGTGATGACGTGCAGGATAGGGCTTAGTCTCTGGAATAGCTCTGGGGCCTCTCAGCTGGTAGCAGTATCTTGAAGAGGAACAACAACAGTGACTGAACAATTGAGTGATCTAGGGAGGAAGGCTCCACCCTAGATAATCTCTAGTGGCAGCAAGGTCAAGTTCTGGCTCAGCCTGCTTCAGGCTTGTGGGAGGCTACATCTTTTCATCCTTCAAACCATTTGCCTGTGTGTCTGAGTTTGCCTGTGTGTGTATGCATGTGCATGTACATGTGTGTTTGTGTACATATGCATATGCATGTGCCTATTGAATCCCAAAGTGAGCTTAGGATTCCATGTTGTAAACTGAACTGAGTCTGTTGCAGCAGTATGCATTGCTAACCACTGCACCATCTCTTCATCACCCTGCTACCAGAGTCTGCTACTAGAGTTATTACTTACAAGTTATATTTTGCATTTTCTAACTGAAATTTAAATATGTTTGCCAGTAAAATTACATTCGCATGATTCACTAAGAAAGTATTAAAAGGTATGCAGAGTCTCTGTCCCTTTGCACAGAGATCTCTCTAGACCCCCATGAACAGGAACTCATTTTCTATCCTTTCTACTGTCTGCTTGCTCATTCTGTGTTCTCTCTTTCACACACACACACACACACACACACACACATGCATACACACGATGCTTAAATTGTCAAGCCATAAAATTTAATATAGTTCCTCTTGCTACATAAAATTCCCCCTTTTATACATGTACCTCGACTTCTAAACCAAAGCACAACTGTGAAGCAATTTTACCCTTTTTCTAATTTATTGTCTTTGCTCAGATTCAAAAGTAATCTTTGAACTTTATCATTTTCAGTGGTATGAGGCAATCTGCATATGAAATTTAAAAAGAAAACTGCTGAATTAATAATTGGCAATACAGATGCACAGATGCCATGGATACATACTGCCTTAGTTAGGTTTCCATTGCTGTAAAGAGACACCATGAAAACATTGGTAACTCTTAAGAGGACTTTTAATGGAGGCTGGCTTACAGCTTCTGAGCTTCAGTCCATTATCACCAAGGCAGGAAGCATGGCAGCATCCAGACAGGCATGGTGCTGGAGGAGCTGAGAGTTCTACATCTTCATCCTAGGGAATCCAGGAACCAACTGGTTCCAGGCAATTAGGAGGAGGGTCTCCAAGTCAACTCCCCTCAGTGACACACTTCCTCCAACAAGGCCACACCTCCTCATAGTGCCACTCCCTGGGCCAAGCATATGCAAACCAGTAAGTGAATCCTTTTTATTTACCCCATAATTAAAATCTAATCAAATTGGACTCGAGGCAACCAAATGTGTGAAATACAGTGCTATGGTATAAATTTGTGAAAAAAATCAGCATTTCCCTCTGCACTTCAGCTAGAACAAGTAAACAACATCAAAGGAAAACTTTTCCAAGTAATTGTTAGCTGAACCTACGAAGAGCTGTGACTTCTGTACCTGTCCACTCCCAGCCTCTGGAGATCACCAAGCTTCCTGCTCCTAATGCACACTGCACTTCATGCACAGGATACAGCTGAGCAGACCACACTCTGTTGAGAACAAATCCATTGGTCAGCAGCATATAACTCTTAGGTTACATGGTCTGTCTGAAGCTGAGGACACATGCTTTCCTTGCCGTCCCTCCATTGGTTGAGTCATCCCATTTTCTTCTTCAGCTAGCCATGCGTGAATGTTGATCTTTCCACATTTCCAAGCCAGTTACAATTGAATTTCACCACATTGTACTGTAACAGATCATAGAGCAGAACCCTGTGTAATTGTCTGTAGCTAATGTTTGGACATAACTGACTTACTTAGAAGTACAACATAGCCTGTGCTTAGATCATTGTTGGCCTACACAAGAGCCCCTGTTCCCTTTTCTAACTCTGAACTTGATGAAGTCACTGTGGGATCTTAAATCTCAGCAGAGCAGGTCTCACAGTACACAACTTGTAGCTGACCCTGCTCTGGTGCAACCATCTCAATGTCCCCAGAGCCCTGGGTGTCAGTGTGGCAATGTCCCACATCACATCATGTTATGTAGACCTTCTTCTGGCAGTTCCTGACTCTGCACTCTGTGATGTGCTTGTCCCCTAAGTCCTATCCCATCCATTGGCTTCGGCATTTAAAAATTTTAAAGGTATCTTGGGAAACTCAAACTGTTCTTTCAACACAAATCAGTACATTATAACATCTTTAAACATGGGAATCTTGCATTTCTAAAGCTTGCAAGGCAAAAAACACTGTTAGAAAAAAAGATTATTTTATTCATGTTTCTCTATGGGACTTCACTTTATACATGTAATTCCTGAAGATTCTGGTACATATTATAATATTGTGGACTTGTTCCAGGTCTTAATTAACTGGCTTCAGTTCTCTGAGAATTTGGGTGCTTAAAGTATTATTGGAAATAACCTTCTGAGGCTTAGGGACATGTCTCAGTGGTTGCACTAGTCAGGGTTGCCTAGAAGAACAGACCTGCTAGAATGAATGTGGATAGAGGGGAGTTTTTTCAGAATGGTGTGCAGGCTGTGGTCCAGCTAGTCCAAGGGCTGCCTACCAACCAAATGTCCAAGAATCCTGTAGTTGTATCTCAGTTGGTATTTACTACACTCCAGAATTCCAAAGAGGTAAGCTAGAGCCATAACGCCAATGAAGGGATGGACTTCCCAGCTAAAGCAACAGCAAGTAAGTAGGAAAGGGACCAAGCTTCTTCTTCCATGTCCTTTTTACAGGCTGCCAGCAGAAGATACGGCCCAGATTAAAGGTGAATCTTTCTACCTCAAAAGATCTGGATTCAAAGTGGGGCTTCCCACTTCAAAAGATTTAATTAGGAAAAAGCCCCAAACAGACATACCTAACCACTTGGGTTTTGTTAAGTTGACAAACAAGACTAGCTATCACAGTGGTTAAGAACACTGGTTGATCTTCCAGAGGACCCAAATTTGGTTCTCAGCACCCATACATTGGCTCAAACTTCAGTTTCAGAGGATCCAATGGCCTCTTCTGACCTCCATGGCCATCAGGCACAAACAGGGTACATATAAATATATCCAAGCAGACAATCACACACATATGGTAAAAACAACACCAATTTTTAAGAAATAAATAAGTCCTTGGACTTCAAATGGAAAAACAGCTAACCTTATGAGGGACATTTTAAAAATGACTACTGCATATCAGACACAATCTTGGACATTGCATTATTAACGACCTATCACACAGCATCAACAATACTTTCAGATGCACTATTAGTTGGGTGCTGAAAAACATTCAGACTGATGAGCTTAATTCAAATTTTTCTATAATTTGAAAATTTAGAGCTTGCCAGTTCCAAATGGTCCTGGCATTATAGAGAAGGCTCATGTCAATAAAGTAAGATCTCAGATGCTCTGTGTCTCTGTTTTTAAATTGTTAATACAAATTATTCTTTACTGTGAAATAATGAACACTCTACAGTTCATCTTTGAACTACTATAGCAAAATACATAAAGACATAAAAATTTATTATGAGAAAAGGTTTCTTTTTAGCTCATAATTCTGGAAGTTCCTGTGCAACATCATGTAGCCCCATTGTTTTGGGTCTTTCAAAGACAGCATGTTACAGCTTAAGGATGTGACAGGCAACAAAGGACACATCCTAACCCTGAAGTGAGATGATGACTCCAGAGTCCTATATGAGAGGACACATGACCAATAACTAGAAGACCTCCCACTAGGCCACCCTGAGAGCCATGTCTTTCCCCCACAGACCTTTGAGGATAATAAACATTCAAAAGACAGCAATCCATTTAGTAACTGAATAACGTGTTACAAAGGAGCTTTTGCCAAGAGTAACTAGAAAAACTGGGGCATGGTTTTAATGTTCCAAATATCAGAGAGCTGCACAAACCATAGTGATTTAAAGGGCTGTGGCTGAAAAGAAAAAAGGAGAAGAAGAAGAAGAAGAAGAAGAAGAAGAAGAAGAAGAAGAAGAAGAAGAAGAAGAAGAAGAAGAAGAAGAAGAAGAAGAAGAAGAAGAAGAATAGTTCAGAGAGATGAGATTGACATCATGGTCAGTCTTGATGGTTCTTCTAGATGGTTGTCATTTGTCTTTTGGCAGAAACGTAGTACATATTTTATTTTCTTCTTTTTTCTCTCTCTATGACTCTCTGTCTCTCCTTCCCTCAATCTGTCCCTCCCTCCCTCCCTCCCACCCTCCCTCCCTCCCTCCCTCCCTCCCTCTTATCTGTACTGTTTCCCACATAAGCTTTAGTGATTCATATGTTTCTCCTAAGATTGGGCTTCCTGATTCGCTGAGTCACCAACCTTCGGTGCTATGTGCTACTGCTAACCCATATATTTATTTAGTTATCATCCTAATTTTACACACAGGTACAGCTGAACAAAAATACACATCTTGATAGTGTGTATGAAATTTTGACATATGCATGTGAAATGAACGGCTTCAGCAGAAGCCATTACCATTTCCATATTCTTACATGGTTGCAAGCATTCCAAATCTATTCTCTGTGCAGATTTCAGAGCTGGAGCATTCTATAACTACAGTCAGCATGCTGCACCCTCCAGCTCTCCATAGCTATCATTTTGCCTTGGGTTCCGCACACAAGTAAGACCTGTCACAGCTTTCTGTTGTCGCTATCCCTGTGATTGATTTTTAATCATGTAGACCAACGTTCCTTGAAGTCATTCCTCTTGTTGAAAATTATGGAATGCCTGTCATTTTGCAGTTAATATTATGAATTCTTTCTTCCTTCCTTCCTGCCCCCCATTATCCCATTATGGTGTATCCTACAGTTTCTTTCCTTGTTGAACACTTAGGTTGAGTTCACATCTTTCCCATGCTGAACAATTCTGTGGTGAGTCTAGGTGTACAGGTGTCTTTCTGAGACCCTCATTTCATTATATTTTAGTATAACACTAAAGTAAGGTTGCTAGGTCCTACTTTTAACTTTATGAGGACCACCTGGAGCACTAGCTGCAGTAAATCTTCTTGATCATACTCTCTGGAGTCGTACAGGATGATTCTCTTCCCAGCATGTGCTTGACAATTGTTTCTCTTTCCTCCTGCTAAAACCCATCTTCACAATTTTGAGAAACAACACATCGTAGTTTTAATTGTAAAGGCCATGCATGTCCCTGGACATTTTTGTAAACTCCAATTGGTCCTCCCTGTATAGCTTCCTTTAAGAACAATCTTCAACTTATTTGCTCATTTTAAAATTATGTCATCATCTAAGCCGGGCAGTGGTGGCACATGCCTTTAATCCCAGCACGTGGGAGGCAGAGGCAGGCAGATTTCTGAGTTTGAGACCAGCCTGGTCTACAGAGTGAGTTCCAGGACAGCCAGGGTTATACAGAGAAACCCTGTCTCGAAAAACAAAAACCAAACCAAACCAAACCAAACCAAACCAAACCAAAACAAAACAAAACAAAACAAAACAAAACAAAACAAAACAAAACAAAACAAAAATATGTCATCTAATTTAATGATTTTGAGCCAAGTTTCTCATTTATTTTGGATATTAACTTTTTATCAAATACAGTATGCAGATATTTGGTCCAGCTCTATAGATCACCTTATCATCATGGTCCCTTTGATGGGTGGATAGTTTGTTTGTTTATAACTCAATCCAACTTTTTCTATTTTAGCTGTATTGACTATGTATAAAAAAGTAAACCATGGCAATAATCAATCCCACAAAGCCTTCTCTGTGTGTTGTCCTCTGGAACATTTACAACTTCAAGTCTCATGTTTTATAGATAATTTTTAGATGATTTACTTGTGAATAGTGAAAAGTGAAGCTCAAGGTATACCTGTATTCATGTGGATATCCACCTTGTGTCTGTAGCACGGATTGTCAAGAATGTCCTTATACATTTCTGTGTTCTTGAATCTTTGTCAATTATCATTGGACCAATTGCTGCTCACTTGTCTCTGGATTCTCGTGGTCCATGAGCAATGTGAGAACTACATGGTTTTGAAGGTTTAGATAGCTCTATGTTTGAAGATGACTTGGAAATCAGATAACTTGTTACTTGAAGCTTTGTTGTTTCTTTAAAAACATTGTAAAGCCTTCATCACTGACTTAGGAGCTATTTTTTGTATTTGCTTTTTCCAGTGGTGATGTGATCCTGTGAGCACATGCACATGTCTACATGATAAAAAAGGGAAACACGACACCAGACAACATGGTAACATGACAAAACATGTTAAGTAAAGGAATGGTTTCAGAACTATAGTGCATATTATACTATTGCAGACTTGTTCCAGGTCTTAATTAACTGGCTTCAGTTCTCTGAGAATTTGGGTGCTTAAAGTATTATTGGAAATAACCTTCTGAGGCTTAGGGACATGTCTCAGTGGTTGCACTACTCAGGGTTGCCTAGAAGAACAGACCTGCTAGAATGAATGTGGATAGAGGGGAGTTTTTTCAGAATGGTGTGCAGGCTGTGGTCCAGCTAGTCCAGCTAGGGCTGCCTACCAACCGAATGTCCAAGAATCCTGTAGTTCTGTCTCAGTTGGTATTTACTACATGCCACATGTAGTAACTACCACAGCCAGGAATAGTTAGATTTCCTTCAGAAAATAAAAACAATAAAAGCAAATTCAATAATACTAGGAGAAAGACCATAACTATTTTGCTAACAGAAAAAAATATTTCATTCTATTGAGGCATAAAAATAACATTTTTAAAAATGGAGTATTTTCTTGCCCAAAATCATATTTTCCCATGTAACATTTTCAATTAGCATTTCCATTACATATGAATGTGGGTCTAAGGGGAGATCCAAATGTACAAAACCAATTTTAAATGTGTAAAGCATAGAGGGCCAGCTATAGGTCATGAGAGTAACAGCCTTTATATAATACTAACTTCTCCATTTCTTTTGATTTCCATTGTTCCCACCATGTCATGCCTGTCCCTGAGTAAATTTCCACATGGTACTTAAAAGCCATTCTTCTTTGTTACATATAAATAGACAGTCATAGGATTTTGCTTATTTTGGGCTTGTGGATAGCTTTGGATATTGCTATGACTTTTGACTCAGTCGATACCCTCCTAACCCCTCATTTCCTACATTCTTAGATCCTGGAATTGTTCTCTCAGCTCCACTATCTTCCTCTTTATGAGTCCCATGATTATATGCTTCAGTTCCTCCCTCCATTTACTCCATTTTTATCATCCTAAAGTTCAATTCCAAATAACTACCTTTCTGTTATTTTCTCATGTACCTCTAAGACCTAATTCCTCCTCTTGTGCATTTTCTGCAGTGCAAATGACTCCATGATGTGGTTATAATATTAGTGAAAGATAAAAGAGGGATAAAGCCAAATGGCTTACCAATCATTTGGAAAATATAGCTTATTATTTCCAATTGCATTGTGTAATGATTTAGCAATGAGTCCAACACAGGAACAGACTAGGCTAGAGAGATTATCAACTTCTATGAAGAAATAAGGCTGGAGTTACAGAGAAGGGCTTACCCCACCTCACTTCAGTGAGATGTTTGACAAGAATGTTTGGCTTAAAGCTTGCCATGTGGATGTATCAGTTGGAGATAACATTGCAGAAAAGCAGAGTGTTCCAGAATTTCAGGAGCATGTGTAAGAGTGACAAAT
Source organism: Mus musculus (assembly GCF_000001635.26). Classification (NCBI taxonomy): domain Eukaryota; kingdom Metazoa; phylum Chordata; class Mammalia; order Rodentia; family Muridae; genus Mus; species Mus musculus. The sequence goes on from NC_000069.6 coordinate 39,943,912, forward strand.
TGTCGAACAATTCAAAACCTATCAATAAGACATGACAGATAAGGCACATTGATGAGTGGATGGAATCCTGGAAAAAATGAAAAAAAGAAAGAAGGAAGGAAATAAAGGAAGGGAGGGAGGTAGGGAGGAAGGAAGGAAGAAGGAAAGAAAGAAAGAAAGAAAGAAAGAAAGAAAGAAAGAAAGAAAGAAAGAAAGAAAGAAAGGAAGGAAGGAAGAAAGAAAGGAAGTGAACTGAGTAACATGTATACCACTGTTAAGCTATTAATTGGATAACTAGATAATGAAAATTTAGGACAGAAATATTTTGTTTGTGGAAGAAAGAGGTCAGAAAGAACACTTGCCATATTGTGTTAACCATGGGAGGCTCTAGAATCTGGGGGTTCTTTATGAAGAGAATATGGGAATTCTTTGCAGTATCTTCCAAAGAATATGTAAATTTGAAATAAATTTAAAACAGATAAATAGAAATAAAGAAACACAACAGTAAAGAAACAGTCCAGTAAATATACGTCCAGTTCCATGAGACTTAGAGTCCAATGCACCATTATTGATCTGGATTCTTGGCAAAGATGGAATAATCTTTGAACTTTTTTCTTTCTGTCCTCCCAATACTGATGAAAACAACATCATTTCTTTTGGTCCCCTGGGTAATGTTCTTCAGAACTTGGCTTCAGAACACAGTGAATTTGTTGGAAGGCCCTCCAGAGCTTAAGGAATAGTCAGGTCCCCTCCCTCCCAAGATGGAACTCCACAATGCGAAGCTGACTGAGGCTCAGTAGCTGAGTTCACTTGTTTATCAAATGTTGGCTGACTGATGCATGACCTCTTGGAGCTGGCCTAGTCCCTCTGGCTGGCTGTTTGGCTGAACTTCTGGTCTCCTTTCCCTCAACCCTCCCCACCAACTCCTGTTTCTGCCTTTGCTCTCATTGCTGGTTGGCCGCCCTCCCTGAGGCTGCTAGATGCTGCCAAAAGATTGAGAGTCCCATTAACGATAATAAAATTGACTCAATACAGGCAGAGACCTCAGATAAAAGTGACACACAAAAACTCATAGTGAAAAGTCATTACTGCACACTGAAATGTGTAGCAGTGAATTCTTTTAATCTTTGAAGTGGTTAACTTTACTCTCCTTACAATGTAGTAGAAGAGTTCAGTCATGATTTTGTGTGTAAATCTTTTGGAGCATGACAATTATTACTTTTACCCAATAATAAATTTAAAAGTCTAATAGCAAGTACTGTGTAGAAAATCAAGATAAGATTTAAGAAATAATAAGTACCCTAAATATAGGCATCATGGAAGGTTTCTGAAATGATCTTCATGCCTTTAGATTCCCACTATACAATGAGGGAAAGATAGGCATTGAGGAATAGACCACAATGGCATCCATGTAAGATTCTGTCAGATCCCAGCTCCTGCAATCAGCTTGGCAAACAATGAATTTGACTGTGAATGAATTTGACTGTGGTTCATCTCACATTGCACCAAGAGTCCTTAACCCACTGTCAATCCTAACCAAAGCCACCTTCCAGATAAGCAACCATTTAGTTAAACTCTCCATATTACCCATAGCCCCAGATGATTAGCACTTTTCTTCAATTTTTCTGCTATTCTGAGCAATACTATCACCCTCATTAAGATCATATGAGTATGTGAGTTCACAGTAGAATCAAGTCAAAGGGCACTGTACAATGGCTGCCTTCTAACTTTGCCTGAACACATATTCTACATTCAATGTTCCTTAAAACTTGCATAGGCACTTAAATGATAAGTGGTCAAAGTCGCTTGCAGATTAAACTGTTGTGTGCTTAGTCATCTTTTCCTGATGGCATCTTTTTATTTAAGGCATTTGTTGAAAATGTCTCATGTCACTCTCCTCAGCTCCAATGATAGGAAAAGATGTGTTTTTCATTGAATATGTTCCCTTAAGTCAAAGAATGTCATACCTTCTAACTTCAGGAGGAGAGAAACCTCAACACCAGGTAGCAAATGGGACCACTGCAGAGCCTGCAACAGGGAAAACCTAAGGTGTCTTCTGAAATGGGCATAGAAAGCCAAGATGCTTCTTTGAAGTCAAACTTTGATGCATTTGATTGGAATAGAGTTCACTGTGTCTGTGATATATCAATGGTTAAAATTGAAGTCATTTCCTTGTTTATAAAGCAGTTCTTTAGGAGATAGGATTTAATGGTACCCTGATTCTCTTTCTGTCTTGTCTCCAGTTAAATTCATGAGAGCATTTTTATAAGGAGAGTTTTATATGAAACAAGAGCCAAAATCAGTAGCAAAGGAGAAACCTTGTGATTTAGCTCCCACCATGTCACATTGCCTTCACATTCCATTTGAAAGCACACTCTTCTTTACCACATCTTGATAAACTGAAAGTTTTCAGTTTTAACCATGACACAGAAATATAAATATTATCTTCCAATATGTAGAATATTCTAAGTAATAAATTTCATTAGAGTGAAGTGTACATTTCTTATGATTTTATAGAAAACTTATATTATGTATTATTAACAATTACTCAGTTATAGAAAAGAAGTGAAATGAAATTAAAAGAAAGGAGAAGAGAAGAGAAGAGAAGAGAAGAGAAGAGAAGAGAAGAGAAGAGAAGAGAAGAGAAGAGAAGAGAAGAGAAGAGAAGCACTCACTTGTAACAGAAGCAGTAAACAGATCTAAGTAGGGCCTAAGCCATATCACAGAAAATAGGTCAACCCAAGACAGCTTAGAAATTATAACTGAAGATTTTAATGTTAACTTTGTTTATCAAAGCATAATTACATGTAGATGTCTTCAGCCACCAAAAAGACCATCAAGGTATGCAACTTATTCAGAAGAAATAGACCCTTAGTACTGTACTTAGAGACTGACAATGTAGCATTCCACACTACCAGCCTTGTCACTGTAGCAAAATAAATATCATCTTTAAGTTTGCACTGGGATCCAAAAGCTATTGTTCATTCTACCTGCAATAAATTCTCTTGAGCATGCCAAAAAACAATCTTATAGAGTTAACACTTACTAGCTAAGATTCCAGGGCCACCTAAAGAGAAAAGTTGGAAGAGTAGAGATCACTCTTCTTTCCTATTCTACTCTATTATGTTCCTTAGATCAATCAACTGGGAAACGAGATGGGTGCATTTCTGTGACTTACAGCACTAGGTAAATATAGCTATGTACATGAGAACTGTATTTGGAAATTGTTCTAGAATATTCATTATGCATAGGGAACACTAAGTCGATGGTCTATAGTTTGCATAAAGGAAAGTTTGAGAATCTGATGAAAGAGAGATGCTTGTTTGAACAGGAAAGAGAGTGGAAGGCAATTTCTATTTCTAAACCCATCTGAAAATTCTGTGGGAAAGCAAAATGAGAAAACCAGTGTTGCTAGGGAAAGGTTAATTCCAGCCTCACCCAGCCACCATCAGAATGTTACATCCTTTCTACAAGACCTCCTCACACTGCTGTGTGAATCTTGCACTCTGTAGCACTGTGATTTCCTAATGTAACTTAATGTTGTTCAATGTGTTAAGCTATGGCTAAAAATTCCATTAAAGGAAATAGACTTTCCAATCCTATTCACATTATTTTCTAATTTCACGCCTGGCTTACTCATGTTGTTTGGTGCCATTCTCTGAACAGGCTCAGAAGCTTGAAACATTATGGATGTTAAAAAAAACAATGAATGAAACAATAAGTTAATTGAATTGTGCAATAGGCCCACTTAAGCAAGGACTTTATCTAATAGGAGAACCTTGGAGGTCAGTGATTAAAATACATGAAAAAATATGGAAACCCAAAACTTAAGTAAATAAAGGCAGTATTAGTATTCCTTTAGATGGAAAGTATCAACTAAAGTACAGCAAATAAAACTAAACTGGATAAATCTATTTTTAAAAAAAGAATGTGTTTCATTCTTCTTCTGGAAATTGTAATATTTTAATAAACATTATAGAAAATGCAAGGCAAGGGAGCTTACAAACCACTGTCACTGGGTTACAATGTGTTACCTCCCTTACATAGAGCAAGGATTCTGTACCCTTAAAAATTAGTTATATCCATTAATGTATAAAAATTAAAATAACATTTCTGTTTATAATCTAGATTCCAGTGTTTGAATTTATATTCATCATGTTTTAAATCAAAGTTAGTTCAAATGGAAATTTTATTTTTATTTTTTACTAGATATTTTCTTTATTTACTTTTCAAATGTTATTCCCTTTCCTAGTTTCCCCTCTGAAAACTCCCTATCCCATCTCTCCTCCCCCTGTTCACCAACCCACCCACTTCTGCTTCTCTGTCCTGGCATTCCCCTATACTGGAGTATTGAGTCTTTTCAGGACCAAGGGCCCCTCCTCCCATTGATGTCCAACTAGGCCATCCTCTGCTGTATATGGAGCTGGAGCCATGGGTCCCTCCATATGTACTTTGGTTGGTGGTGTAGTCTCTGTGAACTTTGGGGTTATTGGTTGGTTCATATTGTTGTTCCTCGTATAGGGCTACAAATTACTTCACCTACTTGGGTCCTTTCTATAGCTCCTCCATTGGGGATCTTGTGTTTAGTCCAATGGTTGGCTGATAGCATCTACTTCTGTATTTGTCAGGTAATGGCAGAGTCTCTCAAGAGACAGCTATAACAGGTTCCTGTCAGCAAGCACTTGTTGGCTTCGGCAATACTGTCTGGGTTTGGTGACTGTATATGGGATAGATTCCCAGGTGGGGCAGTCTCTGGATGGTCTTTCCTTCAATCTCTACTCCATACTTTGTCTCACTATCTCCTCCCATGGGAATTTTGTTCCCCCTTCTAAGAGTCTGGAGTATCCATACTTTGGTCTTCCTTATTCTTGAGCTTCATTTGTTCTGTGAATTGTATTTGGGTATTCTCATTCTTATCAGTGAATGTATACCATGTGTGTTCTTTTGTGATTGGTTTACCTCACTCAGGATGATATTTTCTAGTTCCATTTAGTTGCCTAAGAATTTCATGGAGTCATTGTTTTTAATAGCTGAAGAGTATTCCATTGTGTAAACATACCACATTTTCTGTATCCATTCCTCTGCTGAGAGACATCTGGGTTCTTTCCTGCTTCTGGCTATTATAACTAAGGCTGATACGAACATAGTAGAGCATGTGTCCTGATTACATGTTGGAGTATCTTCAGGGTATATGCCAAGGAGTGGTATTGCTGGGTCCTCATGTAGTACTATATCCAATTTTCTGAGGAACTGCCAAACTGATTTCCAGAATGGTTTTACCAGCTTGCAATCCCAACAGCAATGGAGGAGTGTTCCTCTTTCTCCACATCCTCACCATCATCTGCTGTCACCTGAGTTTTTGATCTTAGCCATTCTGACTTGTGTAGAATCTCAGGTGTAACTCTAATCAAACAAGTGAAGGATCTCTATGACAAGAACTTCAAATCTCTGAAGAAAGAAATTGAAGAAGATCTCAGAAGATGGAAAGATCTCCCATGCTCACTGATTGGCAGTATTAATATAGTAAAAATGGCCATTTTGCCAAAAGTAATCTACAAATTCAATGCAATCTCCATCAAAATTCCAACTCAATTCTTCATAGATTTACAAAGAGCAATTCTCAAATTCATCTGAAATAACAAAATACCCAGGATAGCAAAATCTTTACTCAACAATAAAAAACTTCTGGGAGAATCAGCATCCTGGACCTCAAGCTGTACTACAGACTAATAGTGATTAAAACTGCATGGTAAGCATTTTAGTCTGTGACAGTTTTGATACAAGTCGTACACATATTCGACGAAAGAAAAAAAAAAAAAAACAAAAAAAAACTGCATGGTACTGGTATAGTGACAGGCAGGTAGATCAATGGAATAGAATTGAAGACCCAGAAATGAACCCACACACCTAGGGTCAGTTGATCTTTTACAAGAGAGCTAAAGCCATCCAGTGGAAAAAGACAGCATTTTCAACAAATGGTGCTGGTTCAACTGGTGGTCAACATGTAGAAGAATGCAAATCGATCCATTCGTATCTCCTTGTACAAAGCTCAAGTCCAAGTGGATCAAGGACCTCCGCATAAAACCAGAGACACTAACTTTATATGCCCCAGTACAGGGGAACGCCAGGGCCAAAAAGTGGGAGTGGGTGGGTAGGGGAGTGGGGGGGGGATGGGGGACTTTTGGGATAGCATTGGAAATGTAAACGAGGAAAATACCTAACTGACAAATGGGTCCCCATAAAAATTACAAAGCTTTTGTATTGCAAAGAACACTGTCAATAGGACAAAATGCCAACCAACAGATTGGGAAAAGATCTTTACCAACCCTATGTCCAATAGAGGGCTAATATCCAATATATGCAAAGAACTCAAGAGGTTAGACTCCAGAGAACCAAATAATCCTGTTAAAAATGGGGTACAGAGCTAAGCAACAAATTCTCAACAGAGGAATATCAAATGGCCAAGAAGCACCTAAAGAAATGTTCAACATCCTTAGTCATCAGGGAAATGCAGATCAGATGGAAATTTTATAAAAACTACACTTAAGAGAATTATTGGTTACACGTACTTGTCATGGTTCAGCCATCTCAAATCCCGTCCTGTTTTTCCAGACATCGTGAGAGAATTTGCTTAGATATTCTAGAAGACTAAGTCATAGAAAAATCAAGTTTCATCCCAAATGTTTCTCTAACATTCTCCCGTTTTACACTAGGGTGGACTTGAAGGTCAGCCAGCACACTACATGCTCTTAGGGCTGGAAGAAAGCAGTGGCAGTTGAGAAGTTAATGCGTTCTGTGTACCTACCCTGCTTGACTGGCTGCTCATGGAGTCATCACTGATTTCTTCAGTAACTTTAAGAGACATTCCAGAAACCAGAATCCAGGGCTGCTGTGGAGAAGTGTACTGACCTGTTCACTTCAGCTGACTTAAGAATGGGGATTTAGATAGTTCCAGAGTATTCAGTCTTCAAAAGTGTGAGTTCTATGGAAGGGGAGAAGAGAAACACAGGGCAGTCCAAAAAGTAGAAAGAGGGGGAGGAAGAAGAGGAGAAGGGTAAGGATGGGATTGAAGACAACTATGATGACAAGGTTGATGGTGAAAACCACCACCCCAATGCCTTTCAAGGCAATGTTGATTATGGAGTATATGGAGACATAATCCCGTACATACCACATGCTTACTTAACTCTGCCCTTCTTGTGATGCTTTGGGAGTAATTTGAGGGTTAAAGTATTTATTTAGAAGCCATAAAAAGTTCCAAAACTTTACTCAGTGGTTAATGGCACTTTCTGTCAAATCTGATAACCTAAGCTACATAGTGTGACATCTTGCCATCCCTCTTACTCCAAAAAATAAACAAACAACAACAACAACAAAAACAAAACAAAACAAAAAAACCCCATACAATCAGCAGTTCTAAGCTGAACTGTGAGTGATCAGACTGTCATGGCTGTATTCAGAAATTTAACTGAGTCTCTATAAGGGAAGGGCAGTTCAACTTAAGCCAAATTAATGAGATGGGAGGAGTAATTGCCCTTTCAGTAGACTTTGTCCTCCACAGTATTTCCACTGTCTGTCCAGTCCAGCAGCCATGTGCTCGGTTTGCCACCTTTCCCATGTCCTTACTCAGAAAAGTAATACTTCCCAACTCAGAGCTATAGAAAGCTAAATGATTGATTTAACTTATTTGAGTTCTTAGGAAAGTTTCACTAATGCTAATTGAACTTAATGACACATGATATATTATTATCGGGGTAGATACCACCATTCAGTAAGCCATCCACACAGGCAGGGAAGTGTATTGCAATTGAAAAGCTGAGAGATTCAATTTCAGTCTGAATTGAGTGTGCAAACCTATAGTTAACTTCATATAATTACTGTAAATTATATTTTATATATGTATATATGTGTGGGTGAAATGTATGTGTGTAGAGATATGACAATTATACACACATTAATTAATGAACAGTATAAACTATATAAACTTCCCAAATATTTTAATCAAATACTCTATCTAATGAAAAATATATTGTGTGTTTAATTTGATGAAACTTTTAATAGGTAAAAAGTCTACTTTTACTCTAAACTGATAATATTAAGGTTAAAATATTATCCACTTTAATATAATCATAAATTGGAATAAAAAATGAGTTGGGACATTTAGTCCCCAGATAAGTTAAAATACAGAAGATTAATGCAAATATTTGTGTTTAAATTATTAGAAAGTTGAGATCATTTTCTTAGGGAGAACCTGCTGAAGAGATAAACCTTCCAATATGTTGGCTAGAGGAGCAAATTCCTTAAATCTAAGTCACAGGTCAGTGTTGAAATATTTGAGTGATGCTTTAATTGTAGCTGGGAGCCAAGGCTTCTCCTCATCTACTGTGAAGCTCTGCCTCTGACATGCCCATGGCTCGTCCCTTTCCATCTTGAACTATGAGAGCTTCTATTTGTTGTTGAAATCAGAGAGCCACTGAAATGAACCACTAAGTCTTAAAAGAGTGAAATAATGGTTTGCAGGTGAATCATCTCAGACGACAAGCAACAGAATCACAAGAATCAGAAATTTATCTGCTGCCTGTCCTGATCAGGTGATCAGGCCATGAGCAAAAGCTGCCTAGAACCCTACTTCTAAGCCAGTGTGTCAACATAATGACCTCTCCATCAAGATGTTTCCTATCAGATGAGTAAGGATGGGTGATTTTCTGAATCTTAATTGGAGCCAGCATTGTGAGGCCCCAGCCAGCCAAGCTTATCTGGTTATATATAACAAACCACTGCATTTCAAGAATTCAATCCAGCTCAGCGGAAGTTGCCACAAGTTTTTAAATTATGTGCAAAACACAGAGCAGGCATTGTTGGAGTCCTGTCCACTGATTGGCTGACTACAGGGTTGGAAAACCCCTCATCATCTAGTGTTTAGTATCTCATTACCAGAAATTTGTTTTGCCAGCCAATCAGCACTCAAGGTAGTTTTATATATGATGAAATTGATGTGGAGTAAATCCCAGCCCAAACCCCTGTCTCCAGTGTGTCAGAGAGAGTAAATATTTCTCTGCATTCCCTTCACCCTCAGCAGGCAGTGTGGATAAGCACATTCAGGAACAGCTGTGAGGAGCAAGACAACATCCTCTGTCTGCTGCCCATGGGATGTGGGAGACCTGTGGTGTTCAACTCAAAAGTCAGGGGTGGTTGTGTTTCTTGGTAATAATGAAACATTTTTTTAAAAATCATTAGAATGAGTTGCAAAGGAAAAAGAAAATTACTGTGAATATTTTTGTCCTAAATTTTAAAAATTACCTGAAGTTAGATGTTCTGGTATTATTTGATTGAACAGAAATAAATGAAAAACTGTCTTGAGTCAGAGTGTAAGACATTGTATATTCTCCAACTATCTCAAATTATTCCAATGAGACAGCTCTAGTAAATTCTCAACTCTAACTTAATACAGCTTGAAATTCTGGTTTTCATTCAAACTATAGGGGACATGATGTTCACAAATCATAATATACCTTTTTGAGGTTGCAATCTGTGTTTTGTGTGTCTGTCCATCTCTCTGTCTCTCTGTCTCTGTCTCTCTCTCTCTCCCTTCCTCCCTTCCTCTATCCCTTCCTTCATCCCTCCCTCCATCCTTCTCCTTCTCTCTCTCTCTCTCTCTCTCTCTCTCTCTCTCTCTCTCTCTCTCTCTCTGTGTGTGTGTGTGTGTGTGTGCATGCTTGTGGGATTCACAGGCATATGTACATAGGCATGTGGGGTCCAGAAAACAAACCTAATTGTTGCTCAGGTGTGATGCACCTTGGTTTTTTTTTTTTTTTTTTGTAGACAGGCTTTCTTCTTTAACTATGTACAGGAAGGGGCCAATTGCCAAGGGAGATTTCCATGGAGACAGAGAAAGTAGACATCACCTAGGGCTCAGGTCCTTTGTTTTGTCTCACCCCATTTCAGATCTGTGTATGGTTGGATCAAGATTCCTCCAGCAGGCACAGGAGACCATGGCTATTTACTCTCCATTGCATTTTTTCCTCTATTAGATTCACTTCCACATCCCCCACACCCCATGGATCTATCTGCCTGTCTCTTCAACCCTAGTATCAAAATTACAAGCATATACTGCCATGACCAACTCTGTCACATGGGATCTGGAGATCAAACTCAGGTTCTCATGCCAGCAGGGCAAGCACTTTATCCACCATGCTGTCTCCCCAGAATGCAATCTGTATTTAAAAAAAAAAATAGGTTGTGCCTAAGAGAAGAATTCTATTAATAGGACTTGGGGGATTATAGTAAAGGTATTAAAGGAAAACTATATTCAAAAATACACCTACAATAAAACACCTAAAAATTAGGACAGTGGAATTATATTAAAAGACAAATAGGAGGTGTTCGTTTTTTCCTTAAGAGGAGACATGGACTTCATAAACATCCAAGGCAGATGCAGACCACACAAACTGACACTCTCAGGACTGTTCAGAGACATCACCAACTTGTGCTTTTGTGTTTCTGTAAAACTATTGTTTAGCATTCTTCACAGAATTAGAGGGTCTGTAGACACACAGCACACCAAAGGCTGCAGTCTACACTCTCAGTGATCCACCCACTCTATTATAAATTCAAACTGACACATACTAGTGAGGCCTTGCCTTGTGCAAAATAGAGCTGAGTCCCTTCCTTCTCTGGGGCTAGTCTGGCACAAGTTGTGGCTTCCCGTCCAACTGAATCATTTCAGGTATTCAGTCCAGCACTGTAATTCAGATCTGTATGTCATAGCTTATCTGTGAGATGATTACATCACAGAGAGAGAATTTTTTAAATACAAGCTGAATTTAGTTCATTGTTTGTTCTTCCAGCCAGCAGTCATGAAACAGGTTTAGCTAAGTGCACATTATCAAATCACCAGCCTTGAGTATAAATACTTAAGCTTGGATTAAAATCCGACTGTGCTAATCTGGATTCATACTGCACTGATTAAGGTAAGTTTCTATTTCCTTCTGAGGATGCAAAACTACCTAACTGAACTGATAATTAGCTTACAAAAGACAAGTCCCTATTGTGATGGCATAGGCCACAAATGAGAAAGGGGGACTCTTTCAGGACCTCAGCTGCTCACTGTGATTTTGAGTAAACATTCTTTCAATTGAGTTAGCCCTCTAGAGATGAGAGACAGGTCAATTGCAGTCCATAGCTGACATCCTGCCTCTTCTTTTTGGCAAGGACACAGGAACACTTTCTTTTATTAAAGCAAGCATGCTTTTCACCATGAGCCTCAGCATTGCTCGCCTTGTTATTTACCAAAGGCAATGGAGAGCTGCAGACGCTCACGCAGGAAACCTGAGCATGTGCTAGAAAACGTTTATCACAGTAGCCAAAGTGTGAGAGTGACCAACAGGGTCAGCAGATGAGAGAGAAGAAAGCAGCATTTTATCCAGACACCAACCACTCTGGTTTAGCCACGTAGTCTTTGGCTTTACTTTATAACCTTTTATTGTATTTGTCCTTCAGTGATTTTCTACAAACATCAAATGCATTCTGATTGCCGACTCCAGAAGACATTTCAGTCTTCTTCCCATCCCTAAACCTCCCCCCTCCACCCCCCACCATCCTACAAAACCGAGTCTTTCTGCACAGGCATGTAAAGTGGACATTTCTAGTTTCTCCGGAGACTCAGTTGTGTCACGTGATACTTTTCTGGAACTTGCCTTATGAGAAGACATTTTGCCGAAGCAGGGACAACATAGGAGGTTGTTTTGCTGAGAAGAGACATGTGGTGTTTTCCTGGAAGCTGCCTGGACAGGGGGAATGTTTGGGTGGAGTGGATTCTTCAGAGGACACTTGATGTTTGGATAGGGTATAAGGATAACGAGACAGACAGTGGATGATGTTGTGGCATTGGTTTGCCTTGCCACTCTTTGCTGGTCTTTATAGGGCTTTGCTGATGCTGCTCTTCACTGATGCTATGGCATTGGTTCACCTTGACTTATTTGCTGATTGTCACTTTTTGTGGCTTTGTAGAGAGAAACTCACCAAAGAATGTCTCATGATATTCCAGCAGCTTTGTGCCACTGCAGACTCAGGCTGATTGGCAGAGCCTTATGGTTTCTTCTGGACTGAACTACCCTCGCTTATTCATGAATAGTGTTTAGGGGTAGAATGAACTAGTGCTGCTGAAACATATAAACTGAACTGTTGTATATCCTGACAACGAAGGTTGGAATTGCCCCAGAGGCCTATTTCTAAACAGGTCCACATTTCCCTTTGACCTATTAACCTTTCATTTTTACTAACTCTGGTGAGGAGTGAGCTAGAAGAGAGGATAAAGCATTTAAGAACTCTTATTAAAGTAGGTTTTGAAAAATCTAAGCCTACAGATGGCACCCAATGTGGCTTAAGCATATGGTTGACACTTCTTCTTACACACTAGAGGCAGATTTTGATAGGTCATCAATGTTGGCTAAGGAAGTTGTCAAAATAGCAGTAGCCACTGCTGAGTGGTCTCCTGCCTTGTTCCCAGAGAGAATTTTCTGGTTTTGATTCATAGTCTTCATATATAACACTTTGAAAAAGATTGGGGGAAATCTGACAGTTCTCTTGCATTAGAAAGAATTGCAGATTTACATTTCCAATGCTATACCAAAAGTCCCCCATACCCACCCACCCCCACGCCCCTACCTACCCACTCCCCCTTTTTGGCCCTGGCGTTCCCCTGTACTGGGGCATATAAAGTTTGCAAGTACAATGGGCCTCTCTTTCCAGTGATGGCCGACTAGGCCATCTTTTGATACATATGCAGCTAGAGTCAAGAGCTCTGGGGTACTGGTTAGTTCATAATGTTGTTCCACCTATAGGGTTGCAGATCCCTTTAGCTCCTTGGCTACTTTCTCTAGCTCCTCCATTGGGAGCCCTGTGATCCATCCATTAGCTGACTGTGAGCATCCACTTCTGTGTTTGCTAGGCCCCGGCATAGTCTCACAAGAGACAGCTACATCTGGGACCTTTCGATAAAATCTTGCTAGTGTATGCAATGGTGTCATCATTTGGATGCTGATTATGGGGTGGATCCCTGGATATGGCAGTCTCTACATGGTCCATCCTTTCATCTCAGCTCCAAACTTTGTCTCTGTAACTCCTTCCATGGGTGTTTTGTTCCCAATTCTAAGGAGGGGCATAGTGACCACACTTCAGTCTTCATTCTTCTTGAGTTTCATGTGTTTAGCAAATTGTATCTTATATCTTGGGTATCCTAGGTTTTGGCATCTGATAGAAATGTTAGATCTAAAGCATTTTAAAGAGGTTATGTATTATATGGATTGCATTCTCCATTTGTTAAAGAAATGCTAAATTGCTGAGCTATGCAGAATAGGGTTGACCCCCATGATTGGAAAGGATTTGTATAGCTGTACTAGAAGCTGGACAACAATTACAATGGTTGTTGTAGAAGCACAAAGCCAAAAAAAAAAAACAAAAAACAAAAACAGAACAATGTAATTTAGTGAGGGACATAAATGTTACTAAAGACCAGCTGCTTGTTGAAGGGAGTTGGGCTGATTTATGAGGTATGAATCTGACCAATGATGTCATTATTTACCAATGTCGATTTTGCAGTTTTAAGAGCCTAGGATATGATTGAGAACCCTGGGGGAAAATCCACCTCATTTACTAAGATAGTACAGGGCTCTTCAGAGATCTTTACTGATTATTTTACAGAAGCGGGTTCAGCTGTAAATAGAACCATATCAAACCCTTAAAATAGACAGACATTGATAAAAAATATTGGAATTTAAAATGCAAATACTGAATTATGGTATCAATCAGACCACAGAAAGCAAAAGGATCCCCAGTAGAAAAATAGATAAGAGAGACAACTGGTATTGGTTCTCAGGAACATAATGCAGACATCATAAGAGCAGATACAACATTGACTCTAGAGAATATGGTATTCATTGAAGAGAGCAAGCTGGTTCAGATTGCTATGAGCCACAAAGGCTTCCAGGGTATTGTAGCCTCTTTTGAAAAGGCAAGCATTGGCCTAAGAATTGTCAGTCCAAAAGTAACATAAATGTTCCTGCTTGTCTCCTGGGTCCCTCTGAGACCAGACTACACAGATCACCTCAAAGACTGCTGAGGGTGAGCAAGCAGACTGCAGAAGTGACACAGCTTCTGGGACAGGCAGAAGCTACACAGATTCTGGGACAGACCCCCATTTCCTTCTCCAGACATCTGGGCACCTTCCCCACCAGAGGAGAGGTGACCACCTGGGAGGGCTCTGACCACTGAAGCAGGTGAGGGAGCCATCTTGGGTCTTGGGCCCCTCAGAGACCAGTCTGTGCAGGGGAGTGCACAGACAGCAGAGGCAACTCATCTTCTGGAACAGGCCCTGTTCTGGGCCTTCATCTTCAGCTCATCCAGGCAATATCAAGCAAGCAAGAAAATCAAAACTGATTATTTCTGATCTTATACATGCTACAGAAGGAAGTATAACTCTGGATGTGGTCACGGATACCCTTCTTACATTACCCCCAAAAGCTGAATATTATGTTAACCACTGGTGTTTACAGTCCTTTTCCATCAGAGACAGTGGCAATAACATTAAGAGGAGGTAGATTCACTTCTCAAGGATTTATTGAATATCCAGGTATAGTAGATGGGGATAGCAAGGAAGAAATAAAAACCATGGTTTATGTGGAAAAGAAGATGCAAAGTGATACAGGGGAGAATTGTTCAACTGTATTGTTTCCTAATATCAAGGACCATGCCATCCCAGAAGAAAGGACAAGGGCTTTTGGGAGTACTGGAAAAATGTATGTTCTGGCAAACAGTGGTTTATGAGAGTGGTTTATCAGAGGCCCAAATTAATGGTACAAGTGAATGGTATTGACAAAAAATATTTTGTGAATACAGGAGCTGATGTTATTATACTTTCACAAAAGTCTTGAAATCCAGAATAGCCATTTCAGAAGGTTTACCCAATTTATAGGCATTGGTAAATTATGAATAAGATAAAGTGTCTAATGGATTACCTATTTTGGACCAGAAGGGCAAACAGGGAATTTGAGACTTTATGTGGCTGACATACATATAAATTTATGGGGATCGATCTTTTACAACAACAGAGTACACAAATTAATATTACTGCAATTCCAAGGACAGCAAATAAGGACATTAGGGGTCATTTGGTACATGCTCCTGGGGAAAGTATTGATATGGGTGATCAAGAACAACCACAAGCTGTGTCTGCTGTCCAAACACCCAACATCACAGGGCTTGAATTTCCAAAGGTATAAAAGGAGCCTTACACCTGAAGTGGTTAACAAACAGACCTAAAGGGCAAGAGAAGAGGCCCATAACAAAAGAAATATTGAAGGCACTTGAACAACTGATGCAAGAGCAGCTGGAGGCTCATAATATAGAAGAGTGTACCAGCCCATGGAATTCCCCTGTGTTTGTTGTTAAGAAAAAGAAAAAGAAAAAGAAAAAGACAAAGACAAAGACAAAGACAAAGACAAAGACAAAGACAAAGACAAAGACAAAGACAAAGACAAAGACAAAGACAAAGACAAAGACAAAGACAAAGACAAAGAAAAAGAAAAAGAAAAAGAAAAAGAAAAAGAAAAAAGAAACCAGGAAAATGATAATAGATATAAGAGAAATCAATAAGGTAATTCAACCAATGGGTCCTTTACAACTCTGACTTCCTTTACCACATTTGTTACTGAAATCATGGCCTATAAGAATAATCGACTTGAAAGATTGCCTTTTCACATTACCCTTGCATGAGCAAGAAAGGGAAATGTCTGCTTTCTCAGTACCTACTCTGAACAACAGTGGTACAATGAAAAGATACAACTGGGATCCACTTTATGTCCCACTTTGCTCTATTAAGCTTTCCTTTCCACTACCTCTGGTGGGTGATGGACTGGAGGAGAGTTTAAAGCATTTAAAAATGCTTATTAAAGTAGGTTTTAAAATTTAAGTTTTGATATCCATTTCTATACTAAAGATATAGGATATTTTTCCATGTAATTATTGACCATAAGTCTACAGGCATGCCCTTCTGTTCCTCCTTCTTTTGTTAACTCATTGAATTTATTCTAGACCATCTGCCTGAAGCTGGCATTGCAATTATCCATTGAAGCCTGAAGGGTTCTTCTGTGGGCACATCATTGAAAATAATGGCTGCCCTGATCCCCAAGCATTAACCCTTTACAGGCTTTACAGAGAAACAAACTACTGAGATGGGTTTTGAAAGATGAGCAGGGTATCAGAGAGACACAATGAAGTTGTACTCCATGATAGAATCATCTAAGGAAGCACAAAAGGATGTTTACGCAAACAGACACTGGATATGCTACAAGCAGTTGGTACAGGTTCATATAGTGTGCATCCCTATTAGAAAGGTCAGGTCTTAAGCATTTAATCATCTATCTATCAGTAGCCAATAGTTCAGGGTGGAGTGCTAGAACCACAAAGCCCCAGGATCCATGATTGACAGTGGATAGGCCTGATCTTGTATAGACCTGCAGCAGGCAGCCACAGCTGCTGGGAAGTCATGGCCTACTGGCTCTGCCCAGCCCAGAGGAGGGCATTTCAGCATCAGTGGCTCCCTGCAGCTGTTGTTATGTTTTGGTTTGGGTTTTTACATTATTGGTTGTTTTTGTTGTTGTTGTTGTTACTGTTGTTTGTGATAGCCATTTTGGACTAGGGTGCAATGGAATCTCAAATTAGCCTTTTAATTACATTTTATTTTCTAACTCTCTCTCTCTCTGTGTGTGTGTGTGTGTGTGTGTGTGTGTGTGTGTGTGTGTGTGTGTGCCTTATTGCAGAATTTAATGTATATCCATAGAACCTAGAGCTGAAATTACAGGAGGTTTTGAGTTCCTTGACAAAGGATCTGGAAATCAAACTTTGGCCATTTAAAAGAGTATCAAGTCTCCATACCCACTAAACCACCTCACTAGCCCCTCAATTTTGCTTTATTTATTTATTTACATCCAAAATGCTGTCCCCTCCCAACCTCTCCACCACAATTTAGTTTTGATATGCATTTCTATACTAAAGATATGGAATGTTTTTCCATGTAATTATTGACCATTTTTCCTTTCTTGCTACTTTTTTCTTTGAGGTAGCTTGCAGAGAAAAGTCACTTATAAGTTTAAGTTCATGCAGGGAAGTGATCTCTTTTTTCTGTCAGAAGTCCCCATACATTATCATAATACCCTAGTAAATCTATTAACTCCAAAGAATGCAATTTCTAAAACTGAAATGTGTTCCTAAAGAAACCAAAAATATGGTATTAATAAAATAGCTTTACATACTACCTAGTATGTATTGTAGCTAAGATGTTTATTAGATGTGTGACACTGTGTTCTTTGAAAACCATTCCAAGTATTATTCCTGTGTCACATGTTGATTTAGATACCAGAGCACCATTGATGGCTGCAGCTGCATTTATATACTGCTTAAAGCCATTATGTAGATTACACCAGACAATTTCCATTACATCTCTTTCAGTTAATGCCTTAATCTCTTCTTCATAAATAAAGGACCTGAGGCATGGAGAAGCTAAGTGGTTTGCTGCAGATAACTTCATTTACGAGTCTTATTCCAAAGTTCTCTTTCTTATCGCTTTATAGAAAAGCATGAGGCGATGTATAGTCTTGAAGTGCCCTTACTAAGTAGAATTGGCAAATAGAAATAATAAAATGTCATTAGTGTCTCCAGAGAAAGGCAAATTCATGACTTTACAGAGAAACAAGCTACTGAGATAGGTTTTGAAAGGTGAACAGTGTATTACAGAAGGACACAGGGAGTTGCACTCTATGATATAACCACACCAAGAGGCAGGAAAAGATGCCCCCAGTGAGTAAACACTAGATACTCTATGAACAGTTGGTACAAGTTCAAACAGATGTGTACTGATGCCCAGGTGTTCTTAGGCACTGGCTCTCAAGAGAACTTCTAACTCTGCTGTCTACCTACTGTATGTGGAGTGTGTTTCCTAATGAAAGGCTGAAATACGACATAGCCAAACTGTACCCCTTCATGCACATTTAATCACTGTGTGTAACAACTCCTCAATACATAGTATAGAGTCATCATCTCATTTCACAGAT
Organism: Mus musculus; assembly: GCF_000001635.26. Lineage (NCBI taxonomy): Eukaryota > Metazoa > Chordata > Mammalia > Rodentia > Muridae > Mus > Mus musculus. The sequence goes on from NC_000069.6 coordinate 39,961,998, forward strand.
AAGCAAAGAAGCTGAGGGAGCATGCCAGTTGGCACAAGGCATCCTTAGCATGCAAAACAGCTTTGATTTTGATTCCAGCAATGCATGTACTGAACATGATGGGACCATTCTGCAATCCCTGCACTCAGGCAGTGCATGTATGAGAGGACTTCAGAATGTATATAATTAATCTGCATGTGTGCTGCCCGCACACATACACACATACAAAGAAGTCTCTTCAGAATTTGCTTAGCATCCGGCAGTAAGGGCACCTATAACAGCCCAATCCTGTGATGATGAAAAGCTCGCCTCTCAATCGCTCCCCAGACGCTTCCCTCTGCCACTACTTGTTAAAACATGAAAGGGGAGAAGTTACTTTTAATTTGAAAAGTGGCCTATAAAGTTCCTGTGGGAGAGAGGGACAATTTGCTGAGTGATTAAGTCCATGTGTGAAGGGCTGAGGAAACTTTCAGGATGTCCCATATTGCTATTTTCACTTCTCCCCCAATTTACACAACTATGTGGGTGGGCCTTGTGTCTATCTGTTTTCCTTGTTTTTCAACAAGTGAGACCAGAGGTTGGGAGGGAGAGGTCAAGGGGCATGTTTTTTAACGCATAGAAGCCATGGTTTTATTATTTTCAGATTGAGCTGGTGTGTAATTTAACAAGTTCTCCCATTAGCCAAGCCCAGAAACAGATGGTAATTGTGCCTCAGATGGTAATTGTGCCTGTGAGGCTACATTGTTCGGTTTATGTATTTGAGAACATTTTTATCTATCATTTTGCTTACACAACATTACGCTCCCCCCCCCCACACACACACACTTATGCAGCTGGCATAGTAAATATATAGTCACAATACAGATCGTTAGAGATGGCATTCCTAGAGAGAAAAGGCAGAATCCTTACACATCTATTCTAGAACTGTTATTTCTGCAATAGCATTTACAGAATGGAATTAAAATGTTGTTCAGGGATCAAACTCAAGCTCTCACACTGGCCAAGCAAGCACTTGACCACTGAGCTACATGCCCAGAGCCCACCTAAGTTTCTTTGTATAATTAAAAGAAAAGAAATCATGGACTTTTTTTAATGGCCTTATGTTTTAAATCTACGGAGCAAATAATCACATGGAGAAGAGCATTCTAAGAAGTCCATCTTTGTTTAATACACTCAGAAAGCTCTGTACTTGGTTAAAGAAACAGACCCCGGGACCTCTAAAAGGCAAATGGAATATTCTGAACCTTCTCCAAGTGCAGTTCTGAAGGGTAGCATGGCTACCATTTCGAAGGGTATACTTCAAGAGAACCTTTGCATCTCTTTAATAATTCACCCTGGGAAAGAACTCTACCTAAAAGATTTTGCCTTTCCAACCCTACTGGATTCCACGCCTCCTTGTGGGTGGAAAAGGATAAGGCAGTGTGGGAGAAGACATCCAGAAATAAAAGCTTGGTGCCGAACAATGCAGAATTTATGATGGGATTTATCCAATGCAGTATTTGCTTTAGCAGAAGTCTGCTTACCTTTACTGGCAATAATTGAATGTATCACATTTTTTTGCTCATAGGATATAGTCAGATCTACAAGAGCACTCTCTGTTTGCTATGTTTTTTTTTCATCCCCTTTTTTGTTTCCTCATTCCTCATTAAAGTTTCATGCCCCCATATCTTTAGATTGTAATGTGATTTATCTATTTTATACATCTTTATAAATCTTATAAAGTATTTTATACATGTGTTTAATTGGACATAAATCTCATTTTTTTATATTTTATTATTATTTTTAAGTTTTACTTTAAAATTTTTGTGGGGGTCAGAGGACATCTAGAAGAGTCCAGTCTATCCTTCCATCCTGTGGATCAGGGGATCAAGCTCAGGTCATAGGACTTGACTGACAGCCAGTGTCTCTCCTAACAGAGCCATTTTGGCAGTCTGTAAATTTAATTAAAATTTAATATTAACATCAGGTTTCTATAGGTAGTTGTATTTAAATTATTTGTTATGGCTTACTCATAACATTTTTAACATAAGCTTTCTTTCTACCTATTTTCATAACAACAAGCGCATAAACTACTACAAGTTTCTCACTGGCAGTCTAGTGTGAGTATAGGCACACTTTTCACCTTATGAACCTAGACAAGAAATTACCCATGATATGTCTCATAATTTTCATATAAAAGTATAAACTCTTTAGGTGCTGTCCCTTGATCTCCAGAAGAACTCTCACCATTGTGCACAGGAGCTCTAGGTTTCACAACCCCCATGTGCTCTTAAGATTAGCTTAAGAAATTAATGGTTATAAATCATGTTAATCTGGATGAAAATTCAACAAACAAACCCTTCTGTCCCCCGTTGATTGATATCTCCTCTTTAAGCTGGTCATTCGTACACTCTACCTAGTGTTTACTTGGCCATGTTAGATTTCTGACACCACGATATGAGACCTGACACTGTCAGATTGTAGAAAGGGAAGCCTTAGTCTGAGCCAGTGTCTGTTTGGCAGTCCCTGGTCAGTGGTCTCCTGCTTCCTGAGATTGTGGAACATCACAGTGGGAATGCATGTGGGGAGTTCACCAAAGGGCAAAGCTGCTCTTTTGCTGACATCCAAAAAGAGAGAAGAAGGGAGATGGAAAGGGAGAGAGAGGAAGGAGAGGGAGAAAGAGACAGAGACAGAGAGGATGGAGTTCCAAGACAACCTTCAAGGAGCAACTTAAACTCCTTTCTGGAAATTTATATTTTGAAATTAGTTCACAAACAACTGGGTTTCCATAAGCCTTTTTCATATATCCTTAGCTTTTTTACATTCACCCATCTCTCATGCAAACAAAACTCCCTCATCCAAACAAAAATTATTAAACCACACATAGAATTTCTCCTCCCACATTACTGGTGAGCAATACCCCAGAAGCACCCCAAACTACACAGTTGATTGCTGTTCCTTTTGTTGATCCACTGTAACTCTATGGTAAGACACCATTGCAAAAGACACCACAAACTTTGGCTGTAATACAAAGAACTCATTCTCAAACTGACTGGGAATCCTCCTTTCTGGTTAGCTTTCACAGTTCCAGAAGGTGCTACGCAGGCTGGTCAGGAAGAAAGCATTAATGATCACACCCAGCACTGAACTATACATACTGTGATACCCACCCACAAAATAAGCTGTGCCTACTGGTGCAATAACTCTCATGGGATATCCAACAGCTTTCTGGTAAGATTTTAGGTCTGCTCCACAGAAGGGATTCCATGTTATAAAACTAATCAAAAGCTTGAAGGTCATAGCACTTACTATGTGCTTACTACTGAATCTACCATTATAGTATTAAATGCCCATATTGCTAAAACACCTTCTGAATATTTAGGTGATTACCCATAGACATGGGCCACTCTCAACCTTGATTTGCAAAGATCATTTTTGTAGTTAGTAGCAGTCAACATAGAGCTCATAACTGATCAAAGTATTAAAAATTAATGACTGCTAAGTGTTCATCATTATCTAGGGCACCTTCATCAACAACTCTGGAAGGGCTCATGGAACACTGGAGAAGAGAAGGAGGAAAGAATTTAAGAGCTGAAGGATGAGGAGGAATTTTACGAAACCACATCTTTTGCACATGGCATGGCATTACACTCATGAACACAGCAGCTGTGGCTGCCTACACAAGACTGGCACAAGATCGAGCCAGAAGACATTACAGCATGGATGAGGAAGGAGCTCAAAACCACAAACCAGAGAGATATCAGCAGTTGACCATGGCTGGAGGAGGGAGAAGCACTCTTCTTTTGAGACTGTGGCTACTTCTAGGTTTCCCATGCTTCAGTGGATGGTCCCACACCCATGCACATATGGGCAAAACTAATTGTATTTAATGGATAATTGGGGGAAAACAAGAAGACATGAATCTGGGAAGGGAATGTGTGTGAAGGGATCCAGAACTTAGAAGGAAGAAGTAGGGTTCGGTATGGTTGCATTTCATTGTACATGTGCACAAAATTCCCCAAGAGTAATGTTTTTTAAATAGCACCATTATTTCTCCAGGATAATACAAGGCAATTAGAATGATTTAACTCTATTACAGCCTCTTTCTTGTGCCCTAGCTTCTGCAGTTATATAAGGTTGTTAAATCTGAAAGTCGTTATTATTTTTAGGGTGGTCACAGTTCATCTAGATTTATTCATGTATTCCTTTTGTTTGCCTTTCATCACAGCTGCCCAAGTGCTTACCCATGATTCACTTCTAGCTTGAGGGACGTATTCTGTCATCTACTGTATTAGAGATCTAATTATTAAAGAATTTTCTGTGTATCTGAAACTGTTTTTTGTTGTTGTTGGTGGTGGTGGTGGTGGTTGGTTGGTTTTTTTTTGTTTGATTGGTTTTTGTGCTCAATAAGGCATACCTATTCTTTATATTCAGATAACTTTCTCTGACTTCATCAGAGCTGAATCACAAAAATACCAGATGCCAAGAAGGGCAGGTTCCTTTAAAAAGAGACAGAACAGATTGTCCTGCTTGTGATGAGCAGGAAGACAAAATGTAGCCGACATATGAAAAGATAAGGAAATAAATTCTAAAATTTCAATGTCTTTGCAGAACTTGCAGTGTATTTTTAGACCAGTATGTAGCAAGCCCAGGCACCATCAGACACTAGGGAGGCCAAATTCAAACTCACAACATCCATGAGTCTTAAGCTGGGAAAGACTGTGGAAGCTAGACATGGGGGTTAAAAAAAAAATGATCCATGGCAGAAATATGAACAGTACCTGCTGTGGGAAGAAACAAAACTCTGCACGCAACATGTACTACCTTGTCAGGTGGATCGAAGAGGTAAACATCTTCATGGATAGAAGGGTTATGAGCTGCTTGCTCCACAGCAGACACAGACTCTGTTTTTAGAGAAGTACATTTTTCTCTGTTGATTTCTGAAAAGCATTTTCAAAACCCAAATAGCTCACCATTTCCTTATATTGTCTAAGAAACACAATTCTGTCGTTCTTTGTTCTTTATACTTACATATATATATATATATATATATATATATATATATATATATACACATATATATACACATATATTATATATGCATAAGTATATATATGTACTTATGTATATATATAGATATGATTATATATAAAATAAATATGTGTGGATATATAGTATAAATAAGTATATATTCTGTATATATCCTTATACCAACACTTTTGAGTCTTATTTTTGCCCTTTTGAAAGTAATCAAGTAAAATGTTATGAATTTTAGTATTGTCTTTGTTTTTAATTTACACTATAATGCTGAGAAAGTCTTTTTTACACTGAGCATCTTTCAAATGTTTTTTTTTAATTTGTCATATTGTAGTTTTTATTTTTATACGTGTAGTGTGGTGTATATGTCTCCACACACATGGAGGTGTTATAGTGCCCATGTATGTGTGGGAACATCAGAGAAGGGCATAGGTGTCCCCACTCACTCAGTACCTTGTTCCTTTGCAAAAAGGTTTTCCTCCGGAAACTGGAACTGGCAATTTCTCCTCTGCCAGCACATTCTTCCTGTTTCTACCCTACCTTCCAAGCCCAGTGTAGGTATGCCCCCCACCTGACTTTGTACTTGTGTCCTGGGATCTAACCTCTGGTGCTCATACTTTTGGGGCTAGCACACTTGCCCACTGATCCATTTTACCAGCCTTAATTCTTACATTTCTGGTAATTCTCTGAATTGCCTGTCTCTCCACAGTTCGCATACCCCTGACACCACAGTTTTCATCCATTTAAAGTCTTTCTTCTATGGTTTTCTCTTGCTTTGCTTCTGACCTTTGAGTTCTCTGAGTCTTTCTGAATCCTCTCATTTCTGGAGTGATACTGTTTTATACTCTCTCTGTCATATCAGAGAAACCATAAAGTTTGCCTAGAGAATGTTTAATTGCAATAAAGAGAACAGAAGCTGCAATACACCCCATGGGAAAAGCCAAAACTGTATTTCCCAGACAGTTTGAGTCTGTTTTTCTCTCTAGAGGAATCCAGAAGATATGGCTGGGAAGTTCTTAGCTTCTTCCTTTTATCAGACCTCAAATGAGATATAACCGTCTCAGGACACCTATCATAAGAACATATTCTAAACAAGCCCTACTAATAATATTACTGTTAATCTTGAGATTCACAAGAGAAAACCCAGTTCTACAATTCTGAGCCAAATTTGAAGCAAAATACTGGCCAGAATGGACTCTGATTAGGTCTACTCTATGTGATCCTAGCAAACAGCAACAAGACTTGATTTAGGGTATTTTTAAGGAAAAAACCATGTGGCTACCGTATTTCCCATGTACCTTTTCCAATTAAAAAACTATACAACTCTTAGCATTCTGAGAAGTTACCTGTTTCTTGAGGAGATGGGGAAAACTACAAATCCTCATATTGTGGGAAGTTACCTATTTCTTGGGAAAGTGGGAAGAACTATGAGTCCCAGCATTCTGGGAAGCTACCTGGTTCCTGGGCAGGTGAGGACTTACAGGTTGACTTTGGCTCTGACATTACCAATGGCATTTCATTTCATTAGTGCACTTCTCACCCTTTGAAATGGATTCTCTACTACATGCTTTCTCATTCTGAATCATTTGCTTGAGAAAAAACATGGTCTTTTTGTCTTCTTATTATATCAATGGAAGCAGTACTGGACATACAGTAGGTCTTGGGTCCTCTTTTGCTTTCTGTAGAACCTTGCTATTGTCTGCCTGAATGTTAAACTCTAAGTCTCATTTCTACTGTTTCCATTCTTAGCATATGCCCTAGCTTGCTTCCATTTGCTGTGGTAAACTCCATCACCAAAAGCAACTGGGGGGGGGGGCATGTTTTTATTGGATATGTTATTGTTTTGCATTTCAAATATCTCCTTTCCCAATTCCCCCCTCAGAAACTCCCTATTCCATCCACCCTCCTCCTGCTTCTGTGAGGGTATACACCAATCTACCCACTCCAGCCTCTCTGCCATCACATTTCCATACACTGGACCAATGGCCTCTTTTCCCATTGATGCTCTACAAGGCCATTCTCTGCTACATATAAGGCTGGAGCCATAGGACTTGAGCTTTGTAAGGAGATAAAAATAGATTGATTTGCATTCTTCTATATGATGACCTCCAGTTGAACCAGCACTATTTATTGAAAATGCTGTCTTTTTTCCACTGGATGGTTTTAGCTCTTTATCAAAGATCAAGTGACCATAAGTGTGTGGGTTCATTTCTGGTCTTCAATTCTATTCCATTGATATTCCTGCCTGTCTCTGTACCAATTCCATGAAGTTTTTTTTTTTTTTTTAATCACAATTGCTCTGTAGTACAGCTTGAGGTCAAGGATGGTGATTCTCCCAGAAGTTCTTTATCATTAAGAATAGTTTTTGCTGCTGGGCATGGTGGCACATGCCTTTAATCCCAGGACTCGGGAGGCAGAAGCAGGTGGATTTCTGAGTTTGAGGCCAGCCTGGTCTACAAAGTGAGTTCCATTCCAGGACAGCCAGGGCTATACAGAGCCCTGTCTCAAAAAAAAAAAAAAAAAAAAAAAAAACCAAACAAACAAACAAACAAAAAACAAAATAAAACAAAATAAAAAACCAAAAAAGGAATAGTTTTTCCTGTCCTGGGTATTTTGTTATTCCAAATGAATTTGCAAATGCTCTTTATAACTCTATGAAGAATTGAGTTGGAATTTTGATGGGGATTACATTGAACCTGTAGACTGCTTTCATCAAGATAGCCATTTTTACTATATTTATCCTGCCAATCCATGAGCATGGGAGATCTTTCCATCTTCTGAGATCTTCTTTGATTTCTTTCTTTGGAGACTTGAAGTTCTTATCACACAAATCTTTCATTTTCTTGTTTAGAGTCAAACCAAGGTATTTTATATTATTTTGTGAGTATTATGAAGGGTGTCGTTTCCAGAATTTCTTTCTCAGCCTGTTTATCCTTTGTGTAGAGAAAGGTCACTGATTTGTTTGAGTTAATTTTATATCCAGTCACTTTGCTGAAGTTGTTTATCAGGTTTAGGAGTTCTCTAGTGGAATTTTGGGGTCACTTAAGTATACTATCATCTCATGTGCAAATAGTGATATTTTTACTTCATCCTTTCCAATTTGTATCCCTTTGACCTCCTTTTGTTCTCTAATTGCTCTGTCCAGGGCTTTGAGTGCTATATTGAATAGGTAGGGAGAGAGTGGGCAGTCTTGTCTTGTCTCTGATTTTAGTGGGATTGCTTCCAGTTTCTCACCATTTAGTTTGATGTTGGCTACTGGTTTGCTGTAGATTGCTTTTAATATGTTTAGGTATGGTCCATGAATTCCTGATCTTTCCAAAACTTTTACCATGAAGCAGTGTTGAATTTTGTCAAATGCTTTCTCAGCATCTAACGAGTTGATCATGTGTTTGTTAGGTTTTTTTTTTTCCCTTTGAGTTTTTTTATATAGTGGCTTATGTTGATGGATTTCCATATATTGAACCATTTCTGCATTTCTAGGATAAAGCCTACTCTATCATGAAGGATGATTATTTTGTTGGGTTCTTGGATTCAGTTTGTTCCAATTTTATTGAGTATTTTTGCATCAATATTCATAAGGGAAATTGGTCTGAAGTTCTCTTTTTTTTTGTTGTTGAGACTTTGTGTGGTTTAGGTATAAACATAATTGTGGCTTCATAGAATGAATTGGGTAGTGTTCCTTCTGTTTCTATTTGGTGGGATAGTTTGAAGAGAATTGGTATTGGGTCTTCTTTGAAGGTCGCATAGAATTCTGCACTAAACCCATCTGGTCCTGGGCTTGTTTTGGTTGGGACACTTAATGACTGCTGCTATTTCTTTAGGGTTATGGGACTGTTTAGATGGTTTGTCTGATCCTGCTTTAAGTTTGGTACCTGGTATCTGTCTAGAAAATTGTCCATTTCATCTAAATTTTCCAGTTTTCTTTAGTACAAATTCTTATAGTAGGTTCTGATGATTTTGGGGATTTCCTCAGTTTCTCCCTTTCCAAAACTTTTACCATGAAGCAGTGTTAAATTTTGTCAAATGCTTTCTCAGCATCTAATGAGATGATCATGTGGGGTTTTTTTTTTTTTCCCCTTTGAGTTTTTTAATATAGTGGCTCCCTTTTCAGTTCTGATTTTATTAATTTGGATACTTTCTCTGTGGCCTCTGATTAACCTGGCTAAGGGTTTAACTATCTTATTGATTTTCTCAAAGAACTAGCTCTTGGTAGTTTTGTTGATTCTTGTTTGGTTGGTTTTTTTTGTTTTTTGTTTTTGGTTTTTTTTTTTTTTTCCTACTTGGCTGATTTCAGTCCTGAGTTTGATTATTTCCTGCTATCTACTTCTCTTGGGTGTATTTGCGTCTTTTTGTTCTAGAGCTTTCAGGTGTGCTGTGAAGCTGCTAGTGTATGCTCTTTCCAGTTTCTTTTCGTAGGCACTTAGAGCTATAAGTTTTCTTTTTAGCACTGCTTTCACCATCTTCCATAAAGTTTGCTTTGTTCTGTCTTTATTTTCATTAAATTCTAAAAGTCTTTAATTTCTTTCTTTATTTCTTCCTTGACCAAGTTATCATTGAGGAGAGTGTTGTTCAATTTCTACGTGTATATGTGGGCTTTCATTGATTTTGTTTTTAGTGAAGACTAGCCTTAGCCCGCGATTATCTGATAGGATTCATAGGATTATTTCAATCTTCCTGTATCTGTTGAAGCCTGTTTTGTCACAAATTATATAATCAGTTTTGGAGAAGGCAACATGAAGTGCTGAGAAGAAGGTATATTCCTTTGTTTTAGGATAAAATGTTCTAAAATATATGTTTGGGTTTTTTGTTGTTGGTGGTGGTGGGTTGTTTTTTTTTTGGGGGGGGGGTTTGGTTTTTGAGACAGGGTTTCTCTGTATAGCTCTGGCTCCCGAGTGCTGGGATTAAAGGCATGCACTACCATGCCCAGCATAAAATATATGTTAAATCCATTTGGTTAATAACTTCTGTTAATTTCACTGTGTCACTTTTTAGTTTCTGTTTCCATGATTTGTCCTTTGCTGAAAGTGGAATGTTGAAGTCTCTCACTATTATTGTGTGAGGTGCAATCTGTGCTTTGAGCTTAATAAATTTTCTTTTATGAATATGGGTGCCCTTGCATTTGGAGCATAGATATTCAGAATTGAGAGTTCTTTTTGGTAGATTTTTCCTTTGACCAGTATGAAGTGTCCTTCCTTATCTTTTTTGATAACTTTAGGTTGAAAGTCAATTTTATTCAATATTAGAATGGCTACTCCAGTTTGTTTCTTGGGACCATTTGCTTGGAAAATTGTTTTCCAACTTTTTACTCTGAGGTATTGTCTGTCTTTGTCACTGAGGTGTGTTTCCTGTATGGAGCATAATGCTGGGTCCTGTTTATGTATCCAGTCTGTTACTCTATGTCTTTTGGGGGGAATTGAGTCCATTTATGTTAAGAGATACTTTGTGATTTCTTTTAAAATGATTGTTACTGCCTGCTATTTTCATTGTTAGAGGTAGAATTTGTTTGTATGCCTATCTTCTTTTGGCTTTGTTGAAAGATTACTTTGTTGCTTTTTCTAGGATGTAGTTTCCCTCCTTGTGTCGTAGTTTTCCATCTATTGTCCTTTTTAGGGCTGGATTTGTGGAATGATGTGTGAATTTGGTTTTGTCATGGAATACTTTGGTTTCTCCTATCTATGGTAATTCAGAGTTTTGCTGGGTATAGTAGCTTGGGCTGGCATTTGTGTTCTCTTAGGGTCTGTGTGACATCTTCCCAAGATCTTCTAGCTTTCATAGTCTCTGTTGAGAAGTCTGGTGTAATTCTGATAGGACTGCCTTTATATGTTACTTGATCATTTCCCCTTACTGCTTTAAATATTCTTTCTTTGTTTTGTGCATTTGGTGTTTGGATTAGTATGTGCTGGGAAGAATTTCTTTTCTGGTCTAGTCTATTTGGAGTTCTGTAGGTTTCTTGTATGTTCATGGGCATCTCTTTCTTTAGGTTAGGGAAGTATTCTTCTATAATTTTGTTGAAGATATTTACTAGCCCTTTAAGTTGGGAATCTCCACTCTCTTCTATACCTATTATCCTTAGGTTTGGTCTACTCATTGTCCTGCATTTCCTGGATGTTTTTGGGTAGGAGCTTTTTGTATTTTGCATTTTTTGACTGTTGTGTCAATTTTTTTCAATGGTATCTTCTGCTCCTGAGAGTCTCTCTTCTATCTCTTGTATTCTGTTTGCATATATAGCTTGCATCTATGACTCCTGATCTCTTTGCTAGGTTTTCTATCTCCAGGGTAGTCTTCCTTTGTGATTTCTTTATTGATTCTACTTCCATTTTTAGATCCTGGATAGTTTTGTTCAATTCCTTCACCTGTTTGGATGTGTTTTCTTGTAATTCTTTAAGGGATTTCTGTATTTTCTCTTTAAAGGTTTCTACCTGTTTACCTGTGTTCTTCTGTATTTCTTTAAGGGAGTTTTTTATTTCCTTCTTAAAGTCATCTATCATCATCATGAGAAGTTATTTTTAAATCTGACTCTTGCTTTTCCAGTTGGATGGGGTATCCTGGACTTGCTATGGTGGAAGATTTGGGATCTGATGATCCCAAGAAACTTTGCTTTCTGTTGCTTATATTCTTGTGTTTGCCTCTTGCCATGTGGTTATCTCTAGTGCTACCTATATTCACTATCTCTGACTGAAGCCTGTCTCTCCTATTATCTTGGCTGTGTCAGAACTCCAGAGAGTCTAGCTGTCTCTGTGGTCCTGTGATCCTGAGATCCTGGGTATAAGAGTTCCTTAGTCAAGCTGCCTCTGCAATTCTGAAATTCTTGTGTGACCAAGCTCCTGAGATCCTGTGATCCTATGATCCTGTTGTGTTACAGCACCTGGGAGTCAAGCTTCCTCTGGGTATTGTGGTCCTTGGTGTGGAGCTATTGCTCAAGGTCTGCTCAGGGCACTGGCTCAGACTGGAGAACCTGTACCACTGGTTAAGCAGGGGTTCCTGTGTCCCTGGATTCCCAGGGGTCCTAGTTACTCTGCGTTTGAAGTGGATGTTGTGGCCTCCTCACCTATGATCCTGGGTATGTTAGAGCTACTGAGAATCCAGCTTCCTCTGGGTGCTTGGGATTGGGTACAGAGCTTACACCCAAGGTTTGCTCAGGGCACTGGCTCAGACCAGAAGGACAAGAGTTTTATTTTATCTAACAGTCTACAGTCTGTCACCAAGGAAAGCTCATCATCAAGGAACTCAAGGCAGGAGACTGACACATAGGCCATGGAGAACACTGCTACCATTTTCCTTCCCTGCACATGTTCACCCTCATTTCTTATACAGCAGAAATCTACCTGCCCCGGAATGGCTCTGCCCATGTTGTGCACTGATCCTATGTTTATCAGTTAGCACATAAGAAAATGCCACAAATGTGTCTACAGGTTAATCTGATCTGGGCAATTCTTCAGTTGAGGTTTCCTCTTGCAGATGACTCTAGGTATCTGTCAAGTTGACAGTTAAAATTGAGTAAGACAGCATACTTGAGGTTACTAAAAATGTGATTTTAAGTGTGATAATAGCATTGTGTATGGATAAAAAATATTTGCATTTGATTATCACAGCAAAATATTTATTCTTGAATTATGTAATGTTTTGAATTTCATTTAAAATAATCCAGGAGTCACAGGCAATTTATGCACTAGTACATCTGCTCAGATGGAGTCTTTTCACACCAATTTTATAAACATTTATTATTTTCAATAATTTAAAAAAGTAGAAAAAGAAGTCTTTGCAAATTTGATTTATTTAACCTAACTGACCGTAATTTTTAGCATCAACCAATAGGACTGGAGAGAGAAATCAGTGGGAAAAGCTCTGGGACCACATCCGGAAGACCTGAATTCTACCTTGTGATTCATATATCTCGGGATAAACCTGTACCTTACTCAGACAGCTCACTGCCTTGATGCTCTCTCAAGAGCTACACCCATTTCCCTTTTCCTATCACTCACAGCAGCAGGCCTCTCTGCCTCTGTTGCTCCCCTAATGTGTTGTCCAGATTCCTAGGAGATTTATATGAGCTACTTATCTGGAAATTATTTATCTAAGCTTTCAAAATGTTATTTTGGTCTTCATATAGAACATTTTGAATTTTTTATGTTTGTTTGTTGTTTGTTTGTTTTGTTTGTTTGCTTGTTTGGTTGGTTTGGTTTAGGTTGGGTTTGGTTTGGTTTGGTTTGGTTTGGTTTTTGTTTTACTTTTAAACTTTCCTGTATTTATTGGAGTCTATATACAATAAATTCAATTTTAAGCCATATCCTAAATGTGACCTCCACTTTATAAATCACCTGGATAGGCTTTTGGCATCTCAAATCAAGAACTGTAAATGAGAATGAAATATGTTCAGCATAAAGAGTCTTCACATTGTATGTGTGTGCTAAATGTGTTTGGGGGTTATTAAACACATGGAGAATGTATTGGTATTCCTTTTAGGCTCTGCCCAAGAGTTACCTAGCAACAGTCAGGTAGGCCTGGCTTGCTTTAAAAGGGACTGTTTGGCCTCTATGCCTATCTCTGACTCTGATCCCCCTCTGCTCTCCTCAATCCCTTTCTTCTTCTCTCCCCTTCTTCTCCCTCCCCCTCTCTCTCCATGTGTTCTTGGCCATTCCTGGCTGGCTTCTTCTCTTTTGTGCTCTCTCTCTCTCTCTCTCTCTCTCTCTCTCTCTCTCTCTCTCTCTCTCTCTCCCTCTCTTTGTTTTGTTTTTTTTTTTTTTGTCCCCTCTCTCTGACTCTACTCCCTTCTCAACCCCCTTTCTCATGTCCCCCAAAAAACTCTATTTAAGACTAGACCCATCATATGGCTGGTACCTTGAGCGGAGGGAGGGATGACTCAGCATGGACCCAACTAACTGAGGCACCCGCTCCCATCATACCTCACTCTATAAAACATATCACTGGCTTTATAATACTCATCATTTGATGCCAAGACTCAGATTTACAAACTTGTAAGTTCATACTTTCTGGCACCACATAGACTTTCCAGCAATTGGATCACTAAAACTCTATCTAAACACTGGTGAATTGGAAAGCTTCCCATATCCACAGTTTCATTTTAGGACCTCTACCCTTGGGTGAGTTCTATCTCTCTCTTGAAGACAGTTTCTCTCACAAGCTGTTGGAAAATCCTAGATCTAGGTAAACCATTTTTCCCCAGACTCTGGCCCCACAGCTAGGGTGCTAGTCCTACAGCTTAACCTCTAGGTTACCACATGACAACCTGATAATCTAGCCTGGATGCTCATTTAGTTCTAGTTATTAATTTACCCTTTAGATGCTGAAGTAAGATTGATAACTCCTATCACTGAAAGAGAATGTCTTCACCACTACCACCAGGATCGCTACTGGACACCTCTCAGTATTAAAGGCTTCAGAATTCACAGGCTAAATTTGGCCCCCAAACCTACAAGATAATAACTCTAAATGTCCACTTAACAGTGCTAAAAACAAAACAAAACAAAATAAAACAGAACAAAACACTTTTACAACTCTTACCAGCAATCTGAAAAATGGAAGAGTTTTATGTGCAGGCTTTTCCCCACCTTCATTCCAACTAACTCACTCTTTGTTTTCTTCCATTCTCCCTAGCTTTCTTGCTCCCTGCCCTACCCAACTCCATGGCAGCCATGCTAGCCACCTGCAGCTCCAGCAGGATGGATACATCACACCCTCCCCAGTGTGCTCACTCACTCACCAAGCTCACAGGCTCATACCACTTAGCCAGGGGCCACACCTCCATGCTCCCTAGGCCCTCAGTTGCCATTGTTGCTACCAGTTGCTTGCCTCAGTAGACAGTTTTAAATTTCTACTTCCTGGGAAATTTTATCTCTGGTTTCTTGCCATTCTGGTCCACACCAGCTGTGGCAGAAGGAACAGCCAAACTACACTATGTGCTGCTTAGACCCACCATGCCTCACACGCACATAATGCCATGTCCACAAGACAAAACATGTCTATTTGTCTCCTTATATATTTGTCTCTATTGATATGTAACCATGCTTCTATAGATAAATGTCATTCCATTCTAAAGTATAACAAGTATGTGACTTTCCTCCAAACCAAGCTATCACTTCAGCACCATCTTAACTAAGGGTGGTCACATGGCTGACCATAGCTTCAGCGCCATCTGGGTTGAAGGCAGTCTCATGACTATCCACCATTTTTGTTATGGGCAGTCCCCACTTCACTGCCATCTTTAGGAGAACAGTCTGACTTAAAAGGTCTCCAAAGACACTTTTAAATTAAGGTAAGGTTTTCATATGATTTCTATTGTGCCTTGATAAATAATAATTTTAGTATTAATTTAAATATTTAGAACAGTAGAAAGCTAAAGATCACTGCCTTAAAAATATGTTTAGCCTTGTATTTGTTACTGTCATTAAGTTATAGTATACTATCTTTGATTGATAGATATATTCTAGAACAAATAATAAAACAAACAAATAATTAAACAATCTGTATTGTGTAACTTAGATATATTTAATAGATACTGGTTCTCAATCTTGTCAGAAATCTGTTCAGTATAATGTTAAATGCTTAAGTTTATTATGACAGAGAGTCCCAAATCCTGACAGTAAACCCCTCCAGGTCTCTGAGAAGATATGGGCACAGACTCTACCTATATTGTGGTATGATAACCACAGAGGAACACTGTTCCATTGTCTTCTCCACTGCCAGGCCTTAACCTAAACTGTGAACAAACAGAGGACTCCCAGGGAGTTAAATGTCTCATACTGCCTAAGACAAGTTGAATCATTTCTCCCATGTTCCTACTCCACAGCAAAAAGTTTATGTCAAGTTGGCAGAGACTAACCACTATGAGGCCTAAATATACCATTTTGGAAACATGTAGTTTTATATAGTTCTACATAGAAATGGGCTATTACTTAATGTACCTCAGCATCTGAAAAACCAAGAAAATGATAGATTCAACAATAAGATGATTCTTCAGGATTTCAGAATTACTGAATGTAAAATCTACAAGGGAGACAGTGAATTATAGATTTATTGGGGTTTAATTTCTCAACTATTTCTGCAGCTAAGAGGAGCCATGGGTCATGTGTGCTCTATGGTTCTCTTTGAGTAACTCAGGAATTTTGGCTTCTTAAATGGAAATGCACAGAACACAGTACTCTGAACTAAAAGAGAATCAAAGAAACCAGAAAGAGACCATAAAAGTCACAACAGTGAGTGGAAATACAACAGTGGGCAAGAGACATAGATAGCAGTCTACATGTAAATGTGGGATTTTATTGTTTCTCAATAGTTTAAATATATTTCCCAGGTGATTCTTTTTTTGTCTTTGCCTCTGGTTTTGTCAATAATGAATGCACAGCTGTGATGTGCCTCTGCATGAAACCCTATTTCCTCTGGAAACACAAATGGCTCAGTTTCTCCTGCTCTGTGCAGACTGGACTTGATAGAGGCCCACTAGAGCACAGCATTTGCTGACACCAGGCCTCCCCATGCTCCTGTGTTGGAGAACAAATTCCACAATGTACAACCTGATGATACGACTGTTTGCTGATGTGGTTAAGGGAAGGTGTTTATTGTAGATATGAAAGAGAATAGCCAGAGGTATCTGGAAGAGTTCAGAGCAGAGAGAAAAGTAGTAGACTGGACATAGTCAGCAGATTGGATCTGGCCAAGACTGTCTGTGAGAGAAGAGAGAATAGCAGAGAAAATAGAAAACACGGAAAGATGCAGGAGAGACAGGGAGGGGAAAGAAGGGAATGGGAAGGAAGGAGATGGAAGGGAAGTAGAGGGAGGGAGGGAGGGAGGGAGAGAGAGAGAGAGAGAGACAGACAGACAGACAGACAGACAGACAGAGACAGAGAAACAGAGAGATACAGAAAGGCACAGAGAGACAGACAGATTGACAGAGGGAGAAGGAGAGGTGGGGGGGGGGCTGGTAAAAGGAGACTGAGTAGCTGGGGGAGGGAAGCCTGTGAGCTGGAGGTAAACTTCCTTGGGGTAGGGGAGGAGAAAGTGAGGAGGTGTAAGGACCTTGAAAATGAGTAACAGGTATTTGTGATACTGAGGGGGCCTGGAGGCCAGCATGAGGTTTTTTGATATGCTAATAGACACCACAGGTAGCCATATGTCCTTTCTGCCAGAAATAAGGGAACCCATTCCTCTGGTAAATGTGAACCAGTTTCTCAAGTTCCTGAAGAATGCTAGCTTTTATCTGACTGCCAGAAATCCTCTTTTGTCCAAGTTGAGCTCATTTCTGGATATCTCACTGCCTTTCGGAGTATGGGGAATTGGAGTAGCCTTTGGACTTACCCAGAACACAGGACTGACTCCCAGCACGTGCTCAGCAAGAAAAGCTAGTTTGTATGGACCTCCAGGCCTGTGCAGTGCCAGAGGCTGTAGGCAAAGCACCAACCCCCTAAGAAAAGAGACAGACCTAAGGGACTCCAACCCCAGCCTCTGCAGACTGCTGTTTATCACTATCACAATCACACTCGGCTTCTGCCCCACCCCCTTCCTGCCTTTACTTGATAAATTTGATCTTTATCAATGCCAGATTTTGTCAGCATGCCAGGGGAGTTTGACAAAGTGCTGGCAGAGACTTCTCTGATGAGAAAATGATAAGTGTTTTCAAATGCTGTTCTGGTTAAAAGAAAGCTGATCCAAGGACTCTACTGCAAATCATCTCTTTGGGGTGTTGACTGTCAAGAAAGGTATTTTTCTGTGCCTTCCTTGCCCTGCCTCTCAGATGACACCTGTTTCCTGGTGGCATTTCTTCTAACTTGAGTTAGATTCACAATTTCTCAAGCTGCTGGAAGGATCCTACGATCAACTTTTCCTGGGGAGACATGAACAAATGCCTACTCACTCCAGATTGGGCACCATCAAGAAACCAAATGAATGACTGTACCCAAGTCTAGCTTAGTGAAGCAATGCATTTTTTTGCACTTGTTCCCAGGAATATGGGTGAGTCGGGGGTCCTTTTCTATTCCATGAGTGATTCCAGGGAAACTGAACTGCCAAAAAAACAACACCAGTATGTGCCATGATCTCAAACTCTGCATCCCTGGGACCCACCAGAGCTCCTCCCCAAATTCTCAACACAAAGGAGATTTATTAATTGGTGGTGGGGGAAGATACCTCTGGATGGGAAAAAGGCAGAGAGCAAGCAAGCAGCAGGTGTTTTTGCAGAAGTGTTTTTGTGGAGAAAAGTAGAAGTTGGCTAGGGTGAGTTGGTCAGTCCTGACTAAACAGGTTAGCCAGTATAGCCAAAAAAATAAATTTTGTTTGCTAGACCTTGGTGTTCTGATAACTAGACCTTGAGGTTCAATATCAGGAATGAGTCAGTATCCCAGTACAGGAATGGACCTTGGGGGCTAGCTTTAGGAATTTAACCTAACTGTCTAGCAAGGGAGGGGGGAGGGAAAAGGGCAAAACCTACCAGCACCATGTTTATCTTGCTCTTGCTTGACCCTGTTTGAGAGCCCTTTGGTTTCCTGAACCTTACATCAACCTGAGTTAGCTGAGTCTTGTGAGTTCCATAAGTTTCCTGAGCCTTGCAGGCTTTGTCAGCTTCCTGTTTCTCATGAGCCCCTCTTGCTCCAGGAGGGACTGAATCAGGCACTTTCAACTTAAAGGAGACAGACACAGAGCCTGGTGATCATCATAATTGAAACAAAGGTTTGATTTATTCCTATTTTATTGAAATATGTGGTTCCTGGTTTTGTAAGACTCCAGTGAGCCTTATCTTGCCTGGGACCCCCTGAGTGAACCACAAGGAGCTGGATGCAAAAAGCAAGAGGAATGTATTGTTCCAGTGCACTGGGGTCATCTCAGACTCAAAGGAGAGGCAGTGACACCAGGCAGCCCATTGGGCAAGTTTTTATATGGTTTCCAGGGGCAGAATAGAGCATTAGCAACTAGGTACAATATGATTGGCGGAACAGTGAACACTTTAGACCAAAATGATTGGTTTTTAGGGAATGAGGTAGTAGGGGCTTACTCAGCCTGTCCCTTCTTGCCTACATGCTCTCTAACTTATCTCTTCCAGGATGGGAGGGGTCCGGTGGAATTTTCCAATGGCTCTGAGCTGACCCTTCAGTTCAATGACTCAGAATAAGAGTGGCTGTTTAACCTGTGCTTGGGTTAGTTTGATGTAATGTCTAATTATTACAGTAAATTAACAATAATATAAATGTAAAATTGAATTTTTACTAATAATAGCATCAATTGGAAACACATAGTTTATTTATAAATAATCCTGGGTATGTACCCAGCTATTTAGTTCATTGAAACTAAATAGATTAAATTTAAATTTAAATTAAATATTATTGGTATTCCTTCTACACTCTGCCCAACAATTACCTAACAACAGCCAGGTAGGCCTGGCTTGCTATATAAGGGACTCTTTGGCCTCTCTCTCT
This sequence comes from Mus musculus, assembly GCF_000001635.26. Classification (NCBI taxonomy): domain Eukaryota; kingdom Metazoa; phylum Chordata; class Mammalia; order Rodentia; family Muridae; genus Mus; species Mus musculus. The sequence continues at coordinate 39,981,416 of NC_000069.6, forward strand.
CTCTCTCTCTCTCTCTCTCTCTCTCAAACTCTCTGATCTTCTTTACTTTCTCTGACCACTTTTTCCCTCTCTCCCCTCCCCCTCGGCCTCTCTCCTCCATTTGTTACTGGTTAGTCTCTCCTCTCCTCTCTTCTCTTTTTTTACCTCTCTCTGTCCTTCTCTGCACCCTCTCTTTCTCTGTCTCTACTCCATCTCAACTTCCCTTCCCATGCCCCAAATAAGCTCTATTCTCTATTAGACCTGTCCTATGGTTGATACCTTATGGGGGTCGGGGAGGATGCTTCAGCATGGGCCCATTGAGCTACCCCTTCCCACTTCACCATACCATGCTGTACAAAACATATCCTTGGGGAAAAAAAAACCCACAAGAAATATTTTCTCAAGTTGATGTGAGACATGTCTTGTTTCTGGGTCATCATTTTTCCTCCACAGATCTTCGATGTGATAAGAAACACCTAAACTCAAAGTAATTTGAAAGAATAAACAACTTCAGTTAAAGAAGGTCCCCAAAGAAGTGTAAAGTACAAGTGTAAAACATGTAGGTAAGAACTTTGAAGGGTGAATTTTGAGTTCACACTGTTGTCTTTTATGATAATGTCACTGTATAATGTGGCAGTAGGGAATACCTTAGTGGGCTCTGCCAAGGTGTCCTCCTGAAAAATCAAGCTGTGCCATAGACCTAGAATGAAGAAGGTTTATCAGTGGGAATGGAAGAGGACATGAAAAAGGGGTAGAGGCAGAGAAAGGAACCAAAAGAGAGAGGAGAGAGGAAAAAAGAGAGGAAAAACTTGGTTAGGAACATGTGGGGAAGAGAGGTAGAAGATAAAGGGGAGGGAGGGAGCTAAGGAGGGAGGAAGAAAGAGAGGAGAGAAAAGGAAGGAGGAGATAGGGGAAGGGAGAAAGAGAAGATGGGGAAGGGAAAGTAAATGAGAAGGAGAGGGAGGGAGAAGGAGAAGGGGAGAGTGAGAAAAAGGAGGAGAGGGAAAGGGAGGGAGAGAGAGAAGATGGGAAGAAGGGGGGAAGAGAGGGACAGAAAGAAGATGGGGAACTGGAAGAGATAGAAAGAGTGAGAGACAGAGGGAGAGAAGAGAAAGAGAGGGGGAGGGAGGGGGAGAGGGGGTGAGGACAGAAAAGAGTAGCCAGCCAAGCAGTCCTTCTTATATGACAGGTTGGCTAGCACCTGACAGGTGGTTATGAGCAAGCTGTTGCTAGGTAACTATTGGGCAGAGTCTACAGGGATTGCTAACACTTAGCCCAAGAAATAGAGAAGAGTTCTGAGACCAAAAAGTGTGTGGTCATGAATCACATGGAGACAGCCTATAGACATTCATCCATAGCATACATGAAGCATTATGCTGAAACAAAATGTAATGCTCTGTATTGGTGATGAATTGTTGCTTTCCAAGCATGTACAATGGTGCTGAACCCAGTGAGTCACCTGGATAATTCCAAAAGTCTTCACAAAAGACAAACAATGATGCTAGAATCTTTGGATGCCAGAAGAATAAAGACTCCTACTTAAGGGAATAGAAAGGCACATAGTTTTAGCCTGATTCAGACATAAATTTAGTGTAAAATTTTGGGAACTAGAAACACATGGATGTTATTAAGGAAAATAAGCATACTTAAGCAATATACTAAATAACTATTACACAATAATTTACATTTGCTGATAAATAGTTATGCTTCAGCTACAATTTTAAAACTTAATCCAAAGCATGATATCAGAATCTCAATGTGAAAGACACTCATAAAATAACAGTACAAAACACAAGATTTTTGACAGAAATTTATATCACAATCTACAATTGGTTGATTAGAGCATATTATAATTTTGAAAGTTAGGAAATGAATGCCTCAAACACATGCAAAAACATGGTAGAGAGGGACAAAGAACTATGAGTTTTAACACTTAGCCAAGACTTTCCCAATGCAAGCCTTACTAATGAAATCTCAAATGCAAAACAATAACACATTCATCAAAATAGAAATATACTGACATTGGACTAAGAGGTATTGTAGTCAGTAGAGAGCTTGCTTTGTCATATGAGGCCCTGAGTTCACACCCAGAACTTGTGTTATAAAGCCAGGTGCAGGAGCAGCACACATCTGTGGTCCAGCCCTGGAGGCTGGAAAAGAAATCCTGGGGCCCACTAACAGCCAGTCCAGCTGTATTAGGGGAGTTCCAGTTTGAATGAAAGACCCTGACTCAAAAATAAGATGGAGAACAATCAAACAATCGAAGAAGACACATGACATTAACCTCTGGCTTCTATACTCACAAGTACATATGAACCCTCACACATTCAATTCAAACAAATGTGCACATGTGTGCATATATACAACAAAATGAACTGAAGTCAGAGATGCAGAAGTTCCAGACAGTAGTTGCTTTCTATTGCAATTCACAAGGAAAAAATAAGCCTTATAACAAAATTCATTTGAGGCCATTTTACATCACTCTTCAGTGTTGGATAACTAATTAAAGGAATTGTCACTGTGCTTTACTATGTTGTAAATCTAGTGCCCAAGACCCAGGCTCTTACACACTAGAACCATTCAAAAGTTTAAATTATAACAGCCCAACTCCTGCAATGTTTAAAAGAAAGAAAAAAAGAAAGAAGAAACAAAAACTCAACAGGATCTAGTTTAGGAGGAAGGATAAGTGATGGTTACTGTCAACATCTCTCACTTTCTTTCTCTTTCTCAAGCTTTCTGTCTTCTATATACTTTTTAAATTCTCTTTCCTTCCTATTCCCCATTCTCTAGCCTCCTCTCTCTTTTACTTTCCCCCTCTTTCTGTCCTCTCTCTCTCTCTCTCTCTCTCTCTCTCTCTCTCTCTCACACACACACACACACACACACACACACACACCACATGCATGCATGCACACATGCACACATATGAGTCCATTTGGTGCTGCTTCTAGGACCGAGTACTTCGAGGTGACCACTACGGGACTTTCGAGCTGATGAAGTTGAAACTTCTACTTAATTGGACAATCTAGCAAAGGGAAAGTTTTATAGGAAGCTCATTAAAATGATAAGCTTCACAAGTGAGTTAGATATAATTGATTCTACACATCAGAAGCATGATAACAATGAAACAGGAAGAAATTTGTCATTCAGTTTAGGAGTATGGAGTGGAAGAGGTTGAGACAGGGGAGCTTGTGAATGCAAACAATGCCTTTGGGAAATGTCACTTAAAATATGATTGTAAAAGTATATCAGAAGATTTGACAACCAAGAAGATTGAAAATGAAGCAAAAAAAAAAGTTGCGGAAAAAAAATATACCAAATATGGGTCTTGGATATTTGCCTAGCTGCGCCATTTTTTGTAAAAGAAGAAATTTTTAAGTCAAAATTTTCTTTGACTTAACAGAAACAAAAAGAGCAATTACATCTTCACTGATTTTTGAAACATACATACTTTTTATGAAATCCAATACATTGACCTTCACTTGAAGGTCAATGACAGTGACTTAAATAAATTCAAAGACAGTGACTTAAGGAGGGGCCATAGCTCACAAAAGCACCATCTTTAGGGTCCCCTTTCACTACTTGCAGACAAGGTCTTGAGTCTCCTTTCCCTTGCTATTGTTTCTGCTTCCATAACTATGAGGAAAAGACTGATGAATCCTGTAAGTCTTAGGGACTCGCTGAGACTTGTGATGTAGGCTGAATTCTAGAATCTTGTAAGTTCCCTCCATGCCCTGATGCTTAAACAAGAGAGTATCCCTCCCACCAGGAATACTCATTCAACTTAGAGAAAATAGATGCACAGCAGTGGGGTGTCTTTTTATAACAGCATCCAATTGCTAACCCTTAGGAACAAAGTAAATATTACATGGAACATTAACCCTTAGGAACTTGTTTCTAGAGAATACACTAAAATCTTTCATTTGGGTCTGATTGCACGGCGGTCATATTTTCCACACAAAGTTTGTCTATGTATTTCATAAACAGATCCCTGTCCTTTCCTGCACAATAAATACTACTTTGTGTCTGGAAAAAAAAAACACCCCACATATAAATACTGAAATGGAGACTGGATAGAACAAGTCAATGAGTATAGTCAAATAACCAAGACATCATGTGATTTACTCTCTCCTAAGCTCAAAATAATTTATTTGGTCAACAATTATGGAAATTTTCCAATGTACATAAAATATATGAGAATTGAAATGGCTTGAGTTTTGGACACAAGTCATTGAGTCTTCCTTAAGAAAGCATCAGGTATTTAAATCATTTATTTTTTACTAGAATATATTAAAAGTAACTACTGCAGCATGAATAAATATAACCCATGTACTGGGTCCAAAAAACTCAAAACAATAAATTTCCATGACTGCCTCAGCTGAATTCAGCATTCTCTGAGTGTTCTATGCATACCATTACTCAGAGACAGTATTTATGTTTCTCCTGGAGTTTTTCATAATCTACATCTTAAATCCACCTATTTTGTTTTTAAAGAAAATCAGATTCTGGCTCTCTGCTATCATAGCCTCCTTTTTTTCCAGTTTAATATGGACAAAGGAAGGGTTTCTTCAATGGCATGCTGTGTAGACATAGTAGCACAGTTTTGTTTGTGTTATCCTCACATACATTTTAAAATTTTTCCTAAGACTTATTTATTTTATGTGTGTAAATCTTTTGTCTGTATGCATTTCTATGTACCACATGTGTGCCTGGTGCTTGAGCGGTCAGAAGAGAATATGAGATATCTTATACCAAGATTTATAGATGGTTGTGAATCATCAAGTGGATGCTGGGAACCAAACACGCATCCTTTGAAAGAGCAAAAATGACCTTAGCCATGGAGCCATCTCTACAACCCTTTTATTTATTAATACATAAATCAAAAATATGCAATTTTGGGTACTTGGCTCTATGGTGGTCATGTACATTTCCATTGTCCAGGAATTCATGCGCTTCTCATTCATTGATGCAGTATTGTTCCGGTCACCAAGGAGGAATCTTCTAAACCCCCACACACCCCAGTATTACAGTTCCCTAAATTTCCAAGTACTTTACTTATGTAAGAAAAAATCATTTAGAACATACATGTTTTGAGTAAACTCCTCTCATTTTAATTAAGGAAATTCTACATGTTTTACAACCTTAAAGAAATAGTTAATTAAGTTAAAGTCATTTAGCTTAGAAAAAAAAAAAGATTTTAGTAGAAGCAAGGTCTGTCATTGAGTGAAAAATGAAGCAAGCATTAGGTAGTTCTCATGAACAAAACCAGAATAAAAATTTCTAGTGGCCATTTCATAAAAAGAAGAACATATGTCTAGTGTTTGGTGACAAGAACTAGATTTACTGACATTGGGGCTAAATTTTGTACCTTATGGGGACAAACTCTGTAAGTTTCAAATTTTTAAAACTCTGTAAGTGATCGGTAGAAGACCTTATGCCCTGAAAATATATAATAACTGAGTGATTAGGAAGTTGAGATTCAAAAGCAGTAGGCAACAATATTCATGAGAACTGTGGAAATAGTGGACTTTAGAGTTCAATTATTTGTTTAGGAGATGGCTCAGTAGTTAAGTACTTACCATGTTAGTATGAGGAGAGGGCTTCAAATCTCCACAACCCATGTAAATACCAGTCTCAATCTCAGGAAATGGAGACAAAGAATCCCCCATGCTAGTGAGCCCAGCCCAACCTCACATTCTAGGCTTGGTTGAGAGACTGTTCTTTGATGACTATGGTGGGATAGCAATGGAGGATGGCCTTTGACATCAACCTCAAGTTTCCACATGTATGTGCTGTTGTGATCATAAAAAGAGAAAAAGCTTTTAGGATAGGTTCTGTGAGGTGTGGGGGGAAGGGTGCCAAAGCATCCCTTCCCCTGAGAGACCAACCACACTATGGTACAGTACAGAAGAGAGTTTATTTAGGGCATGGGGAGGGCAGTTAAGAGAGTAGTAGAGGCAGAGAAAGGCAGAGAGAAGGAGAAAGTAGAAAAGTAGGGGCCAGCCATGGCCAAGTAGAGAGAGGGGAGAAAGGAAGGGGAGCAAAGGAGATGTAAGAGAGAGGCAAGAGAACAAGAGAGACAAGAAAGAGAGGAGGGGCCAAGCAGCCCCTTTTATAGTGGGCCATGACTACCTTGCTGTTGCCAGGTAACTGTGGGGTGGAGCATACCTGGTTATTGCCAGGTATCTGGGGTGTGGAGTCCAGACAGAATACCAACACATTCACAAGTGAACATGCAGCCACAAACATGTACTCACAGACATACATGTGAAAATGTAAAAATATATTGAGAGGAAAACTATAATAGAGAGAAGTTGATAGAGCTGAAGAGTTGAAGTAGACAGACTGCACTTGAGATAGACTCTGTTTTGTTTACTAACAGGCTGTGTGTAGTAGACACTACCCAGCCATTTAAATTCTCATGATCTGCAAGTCAGAGGAAGTCTAAATTCCCTGTCTACTCTGAAGAGCTGTGGCTAGAGACATGGCTCAGTGGTTATGTGCACCTGTTGCTCTGACAGACCTCGCTTCTGTTTCCAGCAAGAATGCTGAGAAGCTCACAAGTGCCTGTAACTCTGGCCCCATGGGATTCAACTCTCTGAACTTCACAGATACCTGCACCCACACATGCACAAACACACACAAATTGACCAAATTGACACTCTCATAAAACCATACATACAGACACACAAAGGTACATACAGACACACAGAGAGATACACACACAAACTCACATACAGTATAAGTGCAGACACAAACACAAAACCACACCCAGACACAAATAGACACACACAGGTACACAAACATACTCACACACATATTACACACATACAGATATAGACATAGACACATAGACACACATAAATACAGATACACACACCTATACAGACACACACACACATACAGATATACACACAGAGATATACATAATTAAAGACAAACTAGCAAATCTTTTTCATTTGAAGCAATTTATTTGAATTAAGAAGTTTTATATAGACATTGCTGTTTTTCCTTTCACCATTATTACCATATGTGGGGTTTAAAGAATGGCTAAGTAGAGTGGACCACTATCATAACACAAATCTATTCCAAAAGCTCAGAATAACTCTCAGGATTAGGGAGTCGTAAATGAGGAAAAATCAAAAGTTGTGTTTGAAGCCTAAAGCTGCCCTGCGCATGTGCTGTCCTCTACAGCTCAGGTCTGAGTGGAACAGCAGCCTCTTCCTTCTCCCACCGTTCCTTGCAAGTGTCCTGTAATCCTAAGAGAAGTAAACTCTGGCACCACTTAAGTCAGACACTCATTATTTATAATATTTTAAACATACATTAGTTTTAAATTGCTAGCCCATTAGCTAGTGAAGAGAATGTACTAACCATGGCATGCAAGTTCTACATTCACACTTTTCATTTCTAGAATTAATTAGGCTAATATTTCTCCCGCCTTTTCCAGGCAGTTGTGTTACCTTATATCTGTTATGATTCTGAATGGAGTTTAGGGGTTTCCCCGTGTCTTCCTTGGTTTTCATTATTTGAACATTAAGATTTCAAGTAGGCAAGAGGTCTGTCACACCCATCCTTCCTTCTGTGGCATCTCTTATTGCCATTCTTTTCAAGGGGCTCCTCCCATCTCCTGCAGGCAACTGTAAATGAGGCAGAGCAAAAACCACCTGAACCACTCTGTGGGTAGAATGAACAGTTTAAAATGCCGCCTACCTCCTGGTGGAGCAAAGAACAGCAGACCCTAGGACAACCTTGTCAATTTTAAGAGGACAGGTAGCAGAAGGAGGATAGTCAAGGCCAGAGCAGCCAGGGGCTTAGCATGGAGCTTTGGTCTTTTGATGGCTGTCTGGGTTAATTCAGAATAGGTGGCCTTTGAGAGATGTAGTTGACTGTTTGGTGTGGAGAGAGAAATAATGGCCTTTCCTGACGACTTTCTGAGGAATTCTGCAATTTACAGGACTTAAATCTTGTTTGCCTATAGCTGGGTCCAGGCTATTATATAATTCCAACCTCATTCAGAAAATGGCTCCCAATTCCTGGGGTTTGTGTCTGATTAAGACTTAATTTCTGCAAGATGTTAAGACACAATTTGTTACCTTTTCACAGTAGCCTGTGGTAATCACTCTGTCTTCCACATGGGGTAGAAGTGTTTGAGTCTCCCTTCCTCTTCATCCCCAGCCTGGAACAAGGATATCGTAGCCAGAAGTGAGAAGTAGAAAGGAGACAGGCAACAGGTGTCTGTTATTCTTTTCCTCTCCCTCTTCAACCCCAGAATGTCTATCTGAAATCAGTAGCAAATATTCTCTGTCCCTGAACAGCTTTCTTTATCATACTAGACCCCATCCTGTTCCCTGTTCCCTCTTGAAACTTTGTTGATACCTAAAAGACAGAAGGATCTTCTGACTGTTTTCAGTGACTACTTCCTTCCCAGCACCCTCTCCCACCCCCACTAGAAATGGCAGCTGCTAACCACACTTCCATTAATTCCACTCAACTTTAAAGAGCTAAGTGCAACCGCCTTGCAGAAAGCAGCAGAGAGAGGAGGACCACTTAAGATTTCAAACCCATTTTCCCACTTCACTAGTGTGAGCAAGGCTCTACGTTTGCTGAATAAGGGAAACAGAGCACTCCACTCAATGTGGACAGAAGCACAGATGTAGACGCCACTGAACACACAAGGAAACAATGCTTTACACCTTCAGCTTTCACTGTTAGGGAAATTAACTGTAGTTCTGGAACAACAATAAAATGAAATGTCTTCCAAAATGCAAAGAGAAAGTTCCTTCTACTAACATTTTTTAAAAAGAAGAAAAAAAAGAGAGAGAAAAAATCTGGCCACCTAACTAGGCCATGTCTTACAATGAAATCAAGGCAGGGAAATAAAATAAAATTAAAAAAAAAAAAACTAAAAAACTACAGAGCCTTTGTTGTCGCAGGCTCTGCCTTCAGCTCCAGCACAGCTGCAGGAGTAATAAGTTTTGTGATTTTGAAGAGGCTTGTGGTTAACCTCACAGCATGGAATGAATTATCTATAATTCCATCTTTCATTAAAGCACCCTCCCTTGAAAGGTGTGGTATCTATGAAGTCAGAACCTGGATAGCCAGGGATCAACTGGAACAGTGGCCACTCTCATTTTTCCCCATTATATCCCTTAATTATAACAAAATGCAGACATTGGCTTTCCAAAGCTTTAAGCCATTGATATCATGTAATAAGTCAAGAACACCTTAAAGGATTTAGTTTGAGCTGGGTCCTGTGTGTCTCTGTGTATCTGTGTGTGTGCGTGTACATGTGTGTGTTGTGTGTGTCAAAGTTAAACACCATTAGCCTCTAAACACAAAACTCTGACCTTGTATGAAACAGACAGCTTATGTTTAACTATTCTTTACTCAAATGGTGCAACTACATTCCTTTGAAGATACTTAATAATTTTGAAATGTCTATAACTCCTAACCCTGCCCACCAAAAATGCAGCCCCCTAGGTATTCTTAAGACTGAAAGGACAAGGAGAATGCTACTCTAAATTACTCAGAGCATCCTCTGAATGTTTTCAGTCCTGGATACCTGTGAGCTCACAGTTTCCTCACCCACTCCAAACCCCTCCCTTTTAACATCACATTCCTCATAAACTGGGTAAAAAGAAGGAAATACAGGCAAAGAAAATTTTCCCTTTTTAAAATATACACATCCTCACTCAGTAGCATACTGTCTGTAAAGATCTCCAAATTACAAACCTTTTACTGAATAGCTGCCAGGAGACACTGGTTAGAGTTTGGTTAGAGAGTGTAGTTAAGCATTGCTACCTTCCAACAGCTGCTTGAAAGGAAAAGGACAGTTTAGCTGGTAATAAAATAAGTAGCCCTTGCACCTGAATTGAAATAGACACTGAATATCAGACTGCATGGAGATGTGTGATGAGGGTTAATTACTCTCTAGCCACCCACAACCACTGCATCTGGACTGGAGAGATGGGTCAGTAGGTAGAGTGTTCTGTTCCTCCAGAGGGCCTAAGTTCAGTTCCCAGTATCTACATCCTGCAGCTCACAATCAACTTTAACTCTAGCTCTGGAGATTTGATACTCTTCTGAACTCCATGAGCATGTGCATTGATGTACATAAACACACACATACACACAAGCAAAAATAAAACTGAAATATAGTCATTGCATTGGTCCACAAAATAGTACAAAGAGAAAAATATTAGTTACAAAAACATCCATAAATCCTTGGAAACTTATTTAAATTTCACTTCAAAGCAAAAGCATGTAATCTAGTATACTTTCTCAAAAATACAGCATTGTCTCTGTGTCTGAGTGTGTATACCCATTCCCATGTGTGCACATACAAGTGTGTGTGGAGGCCAGAGGTACTTTGTTGTGTGTCTTTGTCAACCACTCTCCCGCTGATTCTGCTGGAATGGTTGGACATAGAGCTGAAGCAGTAAATTGTTAATCCACTCTAAACTCCCAGGAGGGTGTGCATGCCTCCTTTACACCACCCAAATGTTTTGGATTTACAAATGAATTCAAATGATTCACGCACACAGCCTTATTTTTAATATGCCTTAAGCACTTCAATGACTGGGTTACTCACTAACTCCATGTGACTAATACACACTCCCCTCACATATTCCTGAATTAATACTTAGTCGATCTATATTTCATCTTTGCTGCCCTGGACCCTGCTGGACAGCCCTCCTGGGGCCGCTTTCCCCTGTACCTGCATTTAGGCTGTCTCTCCCTCCTGTGCCTTTCTGACTTGGTCTGTCTCTGTGCTCTTCCCATGGCAAAATCCCCTCTTTCTCCTTCCTTGCTTCCTTTCTGGGATTCCTTATAGTATCTCTGCCCAGCCGTTGGCCACCAACAACTTTACTGACCAGTCAAAAACGAATTGGGGATAGGCTTCCTTTAGTCCGAGTGCAGGACCCTACAAACAGTTTTTTTCAGGTAACATAATTATCATGAGAACACAAGCCACTACAGCTATATAGAACTCCAGGGATTCCCCTGCTCTGCTTCCAGCTTTTTAGGTGGGAGTGGAGATCTGATTCAAGTCCTCATGCCTTCTGCAGCAAAACTTATCTACTGAGATTCTCAGTCCCACAGACATTTTTTCTGAAGCACTTACTGTTATTAATAGAAAACTCTATCCAAATTACATGAATGGTACTGAAAGGGAATGTTCTTCAAGTTTAAATGATTCATTACTTTGAATAATTGTATGGATACATATGCCAGAAATAATTATCACAGTGCCAAACCACATATCAAAATCAGGTGTTTTATTTTTAACTTCATATATACAACACATTAAGTTCTTTTTGCTTTGACTGTATTTTTCTAGGATGTACTATTATAATATTTATGATGAGATTTTAAGTCATAAAATGCTAATTTTTCTTGACCTGTTGCAGTTTCTATAGCTGTTTTTGAAAGTGAAAAAAAATGTTCACCTCATTGGAATGAGCAGCAAGAACAGTATTGATTCAGATGGTACCAGGTGCTGGAAGAGCTTCTACATGGAGATGCAGAGTCAAACTCTGTCACAAGCTGTTTGTATATAGATTTTAAACTCTGGAATAGACTCCTCTGAACCACAGAACCTAAAGAGAGTCCTAGAACCTTTGTTACTTGGCAATGAGAGAACCATGGCTTCATTCCCCTATGCTGCTGGTTCACAGAAATTTTTGTCTCTGGCCTGTGAAAGAATACTTGAACACAGTTCTGTAGGGCAGAATCTCCCTAGATTTAGAGTTATCTATATTGATAAAAGTTGATACAAAGGACACATTTTTTCTCTCTAGGCTTTCTTTTTAAATGATAGAGAATATGTAAGAGTTTCCAGTTATTTTATGCTGAAATAAATTATCCCCATGATCTTAACTCAAGTACTGTCTGCCATGATATTAGAACCTTAAGTCTGGGTAAGTTTTATTTTCAATGCTAATGAGTTAGAAGTAGATTCAGGGAGAACCTAAAGGTAGATTTTAGCTTGGGCAACTAAAATGGTACTATCTTTTGTACTTGTTTTAATTCCCTAGTTTAAGGGGGTAATATCAAAGCAGTAAAAATGGAGATTAAGTAATTCTAGACTAAAATCTCTAAATCCAGACTCATTTCCTACCTGCATCAAGCAAGTTCTGCATGCCATTTTAAGGGTTAAAAAGGAGACCACTTCTACTTGATCTTGGTAGGACAGTTGGGTCTATGAAACCTTGTTCCTTTTCCAGAACCTGGGTGGACCACTGTGAACCACAGGCTGTATCTCTGTCAAGTTGCTTATCTGTCAGAAGATGCTACAGCATTTCATCACTGTTTGCTTGGGAGCTCAGTCCGCAGTGTCTGTGTCTGCTCCTGGGATATCTTTCCATGTGCCACCTGTCTCATGTGCTTTCAAGCACACACTTTATACTGTTGGCTGCATCCCATGCTCCTTAAAGCTACAGAAACTTCTATATTCTTGTTTCTATACTACAAGTCATTTTAAACATACTACATTATAACAGATCAATACTGACAAAATATTATTTAAATATCAAACAGATTGCAGTTGAAGAGATGACTCAGCAGTTAAGAATGCAGAGAAGCCAAGTGACAAAGTGCACATACAGACACATTTAAAAATAAGATAAATCTTAAAAAATATTGTATGCCTTCTTTAAGGAAATGCATATATTGTATTATGAAAAGTTTTGCAAATATAATGAAAAGAAATTGAAGAACTTATTACCATTTAGTGCAGGTTTAGTTAATTAAGGGGAACTTAAAATTACTGTGCTGAGAGCTGTTATCTGCAATATGGTCTTTGAGTTTGAAAGGCAACCAAAAGGAGTGACACTATATTCTCTAGAGAGCCTCTTGGACCCTTAATGGAATAAAACTGGAAGAACCAGAGAATCAGAAGACTTGATCTCCTATGAGACAGTGTCTTCTAGACATGGCAAGGAAGCTGCATCCATAAAAGCTCAACAATCCCTAACAAGATCTGAATAATGCAACACCCCACATGTCAATGTTGATGTTTAATATAGAAGTTTTACAAGATCCCACTTCTGGGTAAAGAGCTATAGTCAATCAGTCTTCTCCAAGGACAAGAAGAGACAGAGAGAGAGAGAGAGAGAGAGAGAGAGAGAGAGAGAGAGAGAGAGAGAGAGAGAGAGAGAGATATTATATGGAAAGACACTTTCAACTTGCAGTGTGAACCAATGAATTAGAACACCTATATCGTTGTGAAATGACATTCTTCTCAGCTTGGTCACAAAATCCTTTTTTACCTTCCCTGACTAGCTTAAATCTGTTTCTCCTTAAGCTTGTTGCTACAATTTACTTCAATGTTTCCAGAAAAAAAGCATAGTAAGAGTGCACTCATTGTATGCAGTGCAAGTTAAACCCAGAGAAAAGCTCTACAAAGAAAATCTACATGCCTCGATCCTAGGTCTCTATTGGGCCGTTCACTATCTAAAGGAGAGGCACACTGATTTGAGATGGATTTAATCTAAAGTATATTTCATCTCCATACTTTATAATATAGTATTCATTTTGTATTTCAATCAATATTATGGAGCACTATTTACCAGTGTGTTGAGAACCCACATTGGATAATAGTGCAAGACATGTTTTGGGTAACTATTTCTCTGAGTTTCTTCTCAGTTTTACTATAGTGACTTAAAACATATGCTTTAAATTCCTAAGGAGAATTTTCCCTGTGTTATTATGGAGTAACCCACCAGATAAAGGTTGTAGAGACTACACATTGAAGACTAATGCAGTTGCAATCGGGCCCTGGCTCCCCAGAGTACAGCTGTCCTTAGTAAAGAGATTCCACCCTTGATCAACCATCTTGGCCAAGTCTGCTTGGCTGCTGACAGCCTTCAGAGACCTGGATTCTCAAGAATGTGCTCTGTTTTTGATACTCTGAGTTTTACAAGCACTTGATGCAAAGGGAGGTTTCACCGTCTGACCCAAGATCCATCAGCACTCCAGCTCAGATTATTCTAGTTCAGAGAAAACAGGGAGTGAACATTTCTCCATGATTTGTCTTCATGACTTCCAAAAGGAAGGGCTGCCCAAAACATGCTTCTCCTGTCTTTGTGTATTTAGGGTACAGGAAATTGTTCTGTCGTAAGTACTTACAATTGGGATTAGGAGACTTTGCTCAAGAGATTCTGACTAGATAAGGTCATTCCCCTGGGAACATTCTCTCCGTATATACAAGGAGCTCCTGAGATAATTGTGACTTACACAGAATATGGAGCAGAAATGCTTGGTGCATCACATGAGAGAGTGCTGTGTGTTCACAGCACGAATGCTTCCATTCCAACCATTGTTTAATTTACAGAAACACACGTGCTGATATCTCTTCCTAATTCATTATGCTCCTATCACTATACTAGTTTTGTCTTAGAAAATTACAGAATAAAAGTATGTGGAAAATGTGGCAAATATTTCTTCTTAGGAAATAGTTCAAAATTAAAACATTATGAAGATATCTCTGCTAAACAAACTAGACAAGGGTAGAATTACTATAAATAGTGTATAAGTGGTAATGACAGTGGTCTACAAAATTATTTAAATTTCTTCAAGAGAATTTCATCTTTGTGAGTCCTAAACTTTCTGTAGTTATAGCAGCAACTAAACCTTTAAATTAACATTTATACTTATTCTTTGAAAATGTTGTACATGCACACAATGCATTTTGGTCATATCAAAGTCTGTCTCCCTCCTTCCCATTTGTCAAATCTCTCAACAGTTTTCCTCGCCAAAAATCCTGTGCATGCATGTGTGTATGCATATATGCACATGTGTTCACATGTATATCTGCATGTGTGTGTGCAAGTGCTTGTATGCATATGTGTTTGGGGGTATGCATGTGTTTGTACACATGTGTGTAACTGTGTACATGTGTGTATGCATGTGTGGACATGTTTGTATCTGTATGTGTGGTTTGAACACAGTTGTCATCTCTTTAGATCTTTAATAGTTTGATTTTAAATGCCAGTTAAGTTTTTAAGCAAAACTTTAGGACACAAATGTTTATTTCTTCAAAGTGAATAAACCTACTGTATAACAGCAGTTCTCTACCTGTAGGTTGTAACTCCTTTGGCAAACCTTTACTTTCAAAAATATTTACATTATGATTCATACCAGTAGTGGCATTAGAGTTATAAAGCAGCAATGAAAATAATTTTATGGTTGTAGGGTCACCACAGCATGAAGAACTGTGTTAAGAGTCACAGCATTAAGCTTGAGTACCACTGCTGTATAAGGGTGGTGAGTTTAGATGCCAGGGTTAACAGTTCTGAGTGTCTTGCTCTAAGAAAGAAAAGAAATTGAGCTTTGGGTGAGTGAGGTCTTGACTTGGGGATGCTTTTAAAAGGAAAAATTACCAAATGTGTAGTTGCGAGGTAATCGGGACATTGAAATACAGCTCAATCAACA
This sequence comes from Mus musculus, assembly GCF_000001635.26. Classification (NCBI taxonomy): domain Eukaryota; kingdom Metazoa; phylum Chordata; class Mammalia; order Rodentia; family Muridae; genus Mus; species Mus musculus. Next base: position 39,996,833 of record NC_000069.6, read on the forward strand.
CTAAGGAGATTTACAGAATAAATGTCTCCAAAGACAAAGAACCAAGTGTGGTGTCAACGTGTGTAACCTCAGCACTTAGGAGGCTGAGACAGGATGATTTCTAGGACTTTGAAGCCACCTTGAGGCAGAGTGTTAGACTCTATTTCAATTAATTAATTAATTAATTAATTAATCAATTAATTAAAATTGGCTCAAACCACTAACCTAACTTTATACCTTAAAGAGAAACAAAGAAAGCTATTATATGAAAAGGAAATTACAAATATTAAAAAGTAAACACTACAAAAAGTAGAGAAAATTATCAAAGCCAACCATCAACACAATTAGCCTGAAGATAGAATGACCAATAAGGAAAGAGAAAAATCACACACATACACACACACACACACACACACACACACACACACGAATTATTTCCACTGTTTTTTTCTGGCTTTAACTTGAATCAATTTGAAAAACTACACACGGAAAAGTCAGTTATGTTTCTATGTACTATTTCTGTAAAACATTTTGAATCAAAAGTTTCTCTAGCTTTTATGTTCGTCCCCAAGATAAAACGTTAAGCTTTCAACCCATGAATATTAAAGCAAATCATCACAGTAGCCATCGTGAGGTGACTCGAGTCTGGGAGGGGGCACCAATGAGTAGAGCCTGGGAAAGGGGTCAGTGAGTAGAGTCTGGTGGGAGGGGCCAGTGACTGAACACAGAATGATTGGAACTAGTGCTAACACATCTATCTGTAAGCAAATGAAACAGATGCTTTGGAGATGAAAATACATTTTGATAAATCAATTTCTATATCATAGTACTAAACTTTTGCTTTCTACTTCTGTCTTGTGTTTTTAATCAGAAATGAAAACAGTAAGTTTTTACATTCTCTTACACAAATCCTTTTCAGAAAGAGGTTAGAAACAATGTTATTTTTAAATTGAATCCTTATCTCTCAATTCTTGAATTAATTCTTAAGGTAACAACTCTGCCTTCGCCTCCTTTACTTTAAAGTTCTTTTTCTGCTAGTGTTTTTTTTAGCTTCCCACGGTCACAATCTAGCTTTTCTCAGTTGGATGAAGCCTTGCTTTTGTTCACATTTCTAAGTTTTATAATAAAGATGTGCATAGGCTCCGTGCATTAAGAATTAGTAAAGGATTCTTCCAGGAAAGGTCGTTTGACCTTAACTCACAAAGCCTGAGGTGAAAGGTCACTTCACGAGTTGGACAAGAGAGAGCAAATGTATTTCTCTGCATTCTTCGTTGTCTCTGAGAACCCATGTGACAGGATAGAATGGGATGAGTTACTGTTTTGATCTAATGCTAAGCTAGGACCCTGAATGGCCTTGACTCAGGAGACCTACAAGCAATCCTCGGTTTTCACTCGCTTGAGGGATTGTGAAGCCTGAGAAAACAGTGCCCCCCCCCCCCACACACACACACTTTATTATGGCATTAGAAACCACATCATCACACAAAGTACTTGTGCAATATCGTTCCGAAGGCAAAACACTGTGGCTCTCATGTACTTCTTTACTAACTCCTTTAATCGCAAGTATCAGAAAAGTCAACGTCAGATTCTAGTGGGTACTAAGCCTTTAAAACCTATCAGTCAATAGGTGGTGGTAGAATTAGTGAACAAAATTATTAATATATCCATTTTCAAACAAGTGGTATTTTAGATGCAGGAGAAAACAACTTTGTCTTCTATTATCTTGAAAAGGACAGAAATCAACCAACACTCTATTGTGAAATAAATTCTAGGCATATTGCTGTTCCTCCACCCAAAATATCCAAGTTGCAAATTCGAGAAAACTGTGTTTTGTTTTTGTCATTATTTAGGTATAGCAGACAGAAATAGAGGCCAGACAACTTTGCCGATTAACATAAAACTGTCTTTAAAATTAAGGAAAGATGTTTTACAGAAATGTCTTGCTTGATTCTGGAAAACACACAAAGTGGCCAGATTCTCTTTCCGGTCTGTCATTGTTCTTCAGAGCGCCCTCTTGTGGTCATTCCCTCCTCATTGCTTAGGGCTATGGTCCTCGGCTTCTAAATACTGCTAAGCACTGGATACCTTTCTCAGTTTTTGTAACAACAAAACTGGATAAATCTTACAGCAACTACAGCTTCACACTAGAAACCACTAGAGGTGGCTTCTGGGAGAATGTTTTCCGTGCTAAATGGTGGTGGAGAATCACATATAAATAAAGGCAGGGAACGTCACAGAAACAATTTATATAGAGAATATGCACCTAAGGATTCCATTCCTGTGGGGAGTTAAAACAGAAAGACAGACAGGAAAAAAAGGAGAAAGGGAGGGAGGGAGGGAGGGAGGGAGGGAGGGAGGGAGGGAGGGAGGGAGGCAGGCAGGCAGGCAGGCAGGCAGGCAGGCAGGCAGGCAGGCAGACAAACAGATGATATATTTTACAGTTTAAACAGCGGCTTTTTACTATGAATGCATTTACAATCGCACAACACTAGTTGACTCCAGTGAAGTTATTCTCTGAAGATCCATTGATCAGAGCCTGTGTTGTGAAACAAGACTTCTAACACCGGCACCCCATTACCAAACAGAACTTTCTCTAAAAGAGGACCAATAGCTCTGAAAGGTAAGAAATAGTACTGAACCCAACAAAGTATTCATGAATAAAAGAAACTCAATAAATACCACAAATGGTATAGCATGGTTGTACTGGTATTTTTAAATCCATCTGGAGAGGAGGTTCAAGTTAAGGAGGTGAAATTGAAGTCAAATATCAAAGTTCCTGTTTCTGCGCATAGCTTCCCTTATATTTCCCCCCTCATTTGCTTAATCACAGATTTCTGGCCTGATGGATTTGAACACAGCCCTGAGATGATATCACAGATGCCAAGGCTCTCAGTGATTTTGTTTATATGAAGTGTAGCTTACAAAAAAAAAAAAAAAACAAAAAAAAACAAACCTTTCTACTTTATAAATTTCATTTATAAAATACTTAAATATATTATTACAGAAATTATTTTTCTGTATTTTGATATATTATGAATCATAATATTCAGAAATAGCTTGAGTAAATAGAATCTAAGCCACTGGTTATTTGGAAGGACCAAAGCATTTATTTTAAGTGCTACTCAGCTTTTAGCTCTTCAGGCTGCTGATTTGTCTGTGAATGTACACAGCCTAAATTGTTCAGACAGACTAGTGTCATCCAGGAATTAATGTCTTCGCTCCTAAACTAGAGGAGATATTCATGAAGCTTCATGACTTTTTAGAAGCTATGTGCTCCTGTTCTCACCAGAATTTAAAATCAGCCAAAAAAAAAAGTTATTTAGAGAAAGCTAACAAATGGGTACTTTACAATTCTAATTAGCTCATAATGTCTGCTGCTATATTTGCATTTGATGGTAGAGATGTTCTTTTGTTAAGAGGAAAAATGGAGAGTCAGGTGTGTTGGCACACACTTGTAATCCCAGGACTGTGGAGGCTGAGGTAGGAAAATTGCAAAATTGAAATCAGCCTGGGTTACATTGCAAGATCTTGTCTCAAATGAGCAAAAAGAAACAAATCACCATTTTGAGCAACACACCTGCCCTAGACTTTTAAAAGTAAGCTTTCAGTTCCCTCAAGAACAAAAATTCAGGTGATAAAAATACATACAGTTATAAATTCCAAGGCTTTTGCACTTTGACTTTTTCCTGTTAATAACATAGTGTTTTTTTTTTTTTTTACCAAAGATGCTTAACCTATGTTAGTAATAAGTGCTTATGCTTAGAAGTCAATATTTTAAGCTGAAGATATACTTGAACCCACAGTATAGGGAGGAATTTGACTGTTTTTGAGCCCAGAAACCAAGAGCAACAGGCTAACTTTTACAATTTCTTGGTCCACAGTACCCCCATTTCCTTGTTGGACAGACATTTTAATGAACACACATGTGTAATGTCTGCATAATCAAATGGCCTTTTCCACTTCGGAATACAGAGAGAAGTAAGATGTTTGTTGTGCCTGAGGGATGACACTGAGGGGTTGCAGAGTCTCCTGCAATAACTCCTGCAGGCAGTTTAGAGGCAGAGGAGATGGGGACTCAGAGAGTGTCCAGGGGCACACAGAAGGCAGAAGGCAGGATCTCAGGAAAGGGACAGGGGACAGGATACAATCAGAACATCTGGAAGAGCAGACCGTGGGAGTACAGGAGAATGCTATCTGACCTGTGCTCCCTCTGGCTTCTGCCAAGGGTCTGGTGAGTCTCAAGACTCTCATCCATAATCAGGAGCATCAAGGGAGGAATTACGAAATAAAGATAGAGGAGTGGAGTGTGACCATGAGAATGAGGAGACCTGGGGGAAGAGAGTAAATAAAGATAAATCGGAGAGAGATCTTAACTGCATCTCCATGCAGGACTAGAGCATGGGGCAAAAGAGAGGAGGAAGAGTAAGAACAAGAGGTTTCTAGAAGAGGGGAAACCATGAAAAGCATCATTAGAGAAGCTACACTTCAAAGAATGAGGGCACATGCCCAGCTATAGTTCTGTGATGTGAACCATTTCTACCTGTGAAGTCAAAAAAGATTGGATTGATAATAGTATCTGATACAGACATGTGCGGATAGCATTCTGCCAAGTTACCCAGGAACTTCGCACTGTTCAAACACCGAAGAGATGTTGGATGAGAAGTCTAGGTTGGCAAATAAGTCAGTTCAATGATAGAGTTGGGAGGAATGACTAAACCGTGCTGTGGACACCATGGTAAGTTTATTAATCAGAGCTCAGATTAGGAGTCTAAATGTTGTGGAATTATAGGGGTGATTATAAGAGAAATTGCAGCCCAACTAAAGAGGCTACTTTACAAAGGTGGTCGGAATAGAAGTGTAGGGAAGCAAAAGATGAACTTATTGCCAGCAGTTTTATGGGATGGAATCTATTTCAAGTTAGAAGCAAACTGAATGATTTCCACTGATCTTATAAGTGCACAGAATATAATACTTTGTTTTATGTAACTTGATACTGTGGCCATTCTGTCTTATATTGGAGTTATAATCAGACATAATTACATTTTCTACGTTCAGGCAGGGGTCCAAAATAAAAGTTCACTGGTCAACTGAAGGGACGCCTGACCTCTGTTGTGTGGCAGTTATCGCTGAGATTGAAACATTTCATCCTGCATGGAAGCTCATTAAGTCTTTTAGGAAGTTTCTGAAACTGATCAACTTTACTAGGCCCCTCCCTCCCCAAGAGTAAACAGTAAAGACTACTGAGTCATTCCCAGAGGTATACATCTGCAAAGAAGACTCTGAGACAAGCCCAACCACCTGGAACAAGCAAGGACCAGTCAAAGAAACAGCCTGGAGAGAGCGGAAGCCAGAAGAGTTGCCTGGAAGAAGCTCAGACCACCTGAGTCATGGGAAAGAATACTCTCCAATGTACTGAATTGCCTGCAGGCCATGTAGTATGCACCAGGTTCCCAGCTTTGGTTTGTCATGGGTTCACTATCTGGGATAAGCATATGTGTGTGTTGTGTTTCCCCAGGAAATCTACCACACAACAACCCATGAAAAATAGGGTAAAAATCATGTTCATAGGGCAGTTGGCACACAGAGTTTGGGACAGGAAACTACAGGGTGCATTCAGATGACAATCAGTAACTGAATAGTTTACCAACAGGTAGCTTTATTAAGAATTAAAAGAACAGCCTAGCAAGTATCATAGAAGTTTCCAGCCCTTGAAGAGACATCTGTCTAGACAACTAGTCTTAATAAGTCATCCGTTCTTAAGCCAGGAGAAGGCAGAGTTGCAATGATGAGCACTGTGCAGATGTCTCAGGAGGCAGGATGTTTGTTCCATCTCATAAGGCTGAGCCAACATTTCAACTCCTCCTTTCAGCAGTGGAAGTGCCTTCTATGACAGAAGCTGGACACAAAGTCCAGCAACCATGTGTTAAAGGTATCTACCAGCTGCTGGGACCAGCTGTAGAAGCAAAGCATCTTCAGAATATGAAATCTGCATCTATAATTCCTTGAAGAATAGAAAAAAGTCACTTATCTCAACAAGTACACTTACTGTAAGTGTAAAAAGGACGTTATCATGAACTAAGATTGCTCATGATATAATTTCAGTTGTTTTTCAGGGAAGAAGGATGACAAAGATAACCAGAAAATCTGGGTGAAGAAATAATGTGAGGAACACAGTGACATTAGGAGATATTTGGGAGCTGGGTGCCGTGGCACATGCCTGTAGTCCCAGCTACTTGGGAGACTGAGACAGGAGCAGGTATTTGGGAATGTTCATTCTTTACTTTTGAAACAAGTTTGAACCCAGTAGTCCATGTTTGTGATCCAGGCTGAGTTCAGACTATTGATAGCCCTCATGACTTAGCCTCTTGCATGCTGAGGTTATAAATCCGAGTTAACACATCTGGCCAGAAGACATTAATTTATTGTCTTTGAGTTTCTATTGCTGTGACAAGATGCCATGACCATGAGAACTCTTATAAAGGAAAACATTTAATTTGGGCTTGTTTATAGTTTCGTAAGTTTAGTCCCTTATCTTCATGTAGAGAAACATGGAGGCATGCTGGGAGACATGGTGCTAGAGAAGGAACTGAGAGTTCTACATCCATAGGCAGCAGAAGGAGACTGTGAGCTTGAACATGGGAGACTGCAACACTCATCCCCACTCCAACAAGGTCACACTTCTGAAGAGGGACATTCTCTATGGACCAAGCATTCAAATATGTGAGTCTAAAGAGGCCATTCCTATTCTAACCATCACACTGATCAAAAGCTGAAACAAAATGATTTTATGGAAGAGGCTAGTGAACACTCAATTATAATGTTCCCATTCAGCTTCCTGGTTCCAATCCAGAAGCCCACATATATCAGAGACACTGTGTCCTAGTAGCTTCCACATTTGTGCACTCAATTTGCAGTAATATTGTGGGCTTATAGTTTAGCAAATTTTCCCATAAAATGTGGAAAGAAATGATATTATTAACTTGTCACAGAGAAATTAAGGTTGCCAAGGATTACAAAGCCCACGTATGCTGGATCAGGACCGAAAGCAGATGTGTTTTCCTTAAAAGTGCACATGTATAGGCATTATGATGCTTCAGTTCTCAAAACATTTAACTGATAGAATCAAAAATAAAAACCATTACAAACTCTTACATAATAAACAAACCAAAGCAGAGAAGCTAAAGGCTATGCTATGTGTTAATGTTCCATTAAAAAAAGAATAGTGTTTTAAAGAATAATGGGCAAGGAAAGAGACATATATTATTTACTGCAGAACAAAATAATTCAGGAAAAATTTCACTATTTGTAGAAAGAAAAAGAAAAGGAGCAAATTGGCGTGCTTTGGCAAATATTAATTCACCAAGACTTGTTGGAATCAGACCTCTTTTAATTCTAAAAACTTTAGTTCTGTCTTAGTTAGGGTTCCATTGCTGTGAGGAGTCACAATAATCAGAACACCTTTTATAAAGGAAAATATTTAATCGGGCTGGCTTACAGTTTCAGAGGTTTAGTCCACTATCATCATGGCAGTAAGAATGGCAGCATGGCATGAGACATAGTGCTGGAAGATCCAAGAGTTCTACATCTTGCTCCACAAGCAGCAAGGAGAGGCTATGTACCATACTGGGTGTAGCTTGAGTATGACTTCACAGCCTACCTCCACAGTGGCACACTACCTCCAACAAGCCCACTCCTACTTCAACAAGGCCACACCTCCTAAAAGTATCACTCTTAGGAGGAAGAACATTCAAACACGAGTCTATGAGGGGTCATAGCTATTCAAACCACCATAGTACCCTTTAAAAAGGCTGAAATATCAGTCTCAGATTTCAGACAAATTAGCTGATAACTGTGGTTGGCACAATCCTTGAAGCATCTTTTAAGTTTGATATACTGTATGAGACCCTATTGTCATAGGCTAAGGGCTATTAGGCTTATATATGAAAAAAACTGTACAAATAACATGACCAAAAGGATCTACCTTACATATGGTGTGAGCAGACTGCTGTTGTTTGGATCTTAGCTTGGACCCCAACCTGTGCACTCTCAGGCTAGTAGTGGAATCTTTGTTAGTTAAGAGTAAGTGAAAGAAAGTGAGGTCACCGGAAAGTTGCCTTGAAGGGGATACTGGACTAGCACATTTCTCTTTCCTCTCTGCTCTCAGATCTTCTCAGCCACATCCTTCAACCATGTGCATTGTGACACCAAGACTCAAATCAACAGGGCAACCAACCCTGAGCTGAATGTGAGCATAAACCTTTCTTCCTTTTAAACTGATTGTCTCAGGCATTTGTCACAATGCTACAACCTGACTGACAGTGTTAATGTAGCCGGCACCTGTAAATTCTAAGGATGTCAATCATGAAGAACATGGAAGGTAGAACAATGAAGAACAGTAGCACATGGGAACCACATGAGTCCAGCCACCAACAAGGGTAACACAGTACATGTGCCTGATTCTCTGTACCTCTAAGACATGGTGACCAGTTACCATGACCTCCAGTTACCAACTCAAGAGATTGGCATTTCTAGCTTTGCAATGAACAAGTGATTAGATCAGAGCTCAGGGAATGTTAAGTGTAAAAGCATCAGTGGGCTTCAGGCTTGTGTGAAGAACCAGTAAATTGGCAAGAATGTCACCAGCAGCAAGGCCAGTGCTCAGACTTAATGGTGCTCTGTGGTCTCACCACACCCTTCCTCATAGGCTCTGCATCATGCCAGATAGGGTTGAAGAATTTAGGAAATATTGCACAACACAAAGCATCAAGTTTTATTGGACATCTAATGATCTGCCTGTCACCACTCTCCTCCTACAATGTCCTAATTCTATTTGCATTTTTCCCAAAGAGCTTACAACTCAGAACAATCAAAGAAGGCCTGTAAGTGCTACAGATCTGAGGGGAAAGTTTTCCCCAATTCAAGAATTGCAGCTCTAAGGGGAAATCCCTAATGCATGTATTATAGCTCTTAGGAAAAAGGCTTCCCCAGTGGAAGTGTTACAGTTCTGGAGGTGAGAATTCAGGTAGTTTTGAGCCAAGAAATACCACAAAGTCACACTGCATAATAAACCTCATTCAAGAAAACTGAGATAGAGTCAGGCTTTATTCAGTATTTATTAGGGGAAGAGCTTTCAAGGGTAGATATATTCAAATGGTAGGATTTCGAGCTCAAGGACTGGTAGGGTTTTGAGCTCAAAGGTTGGTGAGTTTTTTAACTCAAGAAATGGTGGGTTTTGGGCTCGAGGATTGGTGGGTTTTTGACTTCAGGGATTGGTAGGTTTTAAGCTCAGAGACTGATGGTTTTTCAAGTTCAGGAATAAGTGGAGTTTGGTGAGTTTTCAAATCTGGAAGTGAACTTGAACCTTTTACACTACAAGGCTTCCCTAGGATACTAGAGCAAAGATATGTTCAAAACAGATACAGTTGTGCTAGCATGTTCAAAATCTTATGTGTTTGAGGCATTTTAGTTTTATTCATTATAATTGCAATATAACCAAACAGCTTTTCTGTACTGTTTAAATACTGTAGGATAACTAGTTTGAAACTAAAAATAAAAGAGACAATTGGGACTTCATCAGTCCTGTACTCTTCTGTACATATTCCATGGATATGCCATAAGTGAAAATACTAAATAAACATGGATGACTGTGTGTGTGTGTGTGTGTGTGTGTGTGTGTGTGTGTGTGTAAACAATTATGTAAGCAAGATGAGCCCCTGGACACTCAGGATCATTATTCACAGTATAACAGTGCCCTCTTTCACTATCAACTACATCTCATTTTCATGCCTCAAGGTTTGTGTCCACTGAGGACTGTGATTTAATGGAATTCAAACTTCTGTGATGGCATGTACTGTGGCACACTAGGAGTTAAGAAAGAGAGACTACAGTTAGGGCACTGTCCTAAGGAGAAGATCTCATAAGGGAGGGGTCTCTTCTTCGAGAAAGATTTGATGATAAGCAAGAACCATAAAAGAACAATTCTTCAGTGTTTGTTAAAAGACAGGAGGGGTCATGTGGAGATGCTGGCAACACATAGAGCAACCTCTTGATTTAACACTAGAAAACCCAGACACAACTTCAAGAAACTGAATTCTGACATAGCCATACCTGAGAAGAGAACTAACTACAGACCTGATACCATCAATTGTTTCCCCTGTGAGACCTTGAACAAACAGAATGGAACACCCTGACCTACAGAACCCCAAGACATAGCATTGAAGATGACCATATTCATTTGAAGATCACACACAGTTTGCTTTTATAAGCATAAAACACGAACAGGGAGATTTTTAAGTAAAAAAAAAAAAAGAATGTTATAATCAAGTTGCTTAAGCTATGTTAACAACTTTGATAAAATATACATGTTCCTAAAAGCAAGGCTCCTTCTGAGAACTATGACTTCTTAAGTCCAGACCAGAGACAGCCTCAGTATTCTACTTATTAATAATGTCACTGCATTGCAACCTGCTGAGTCATGGCTTGAATGACATCCTAGTTTGCTCTCTGTTGCTGTGCTAAACACATGAACAAAAGCAACTTAAGATAGAAAGTTATCTCAAAGTACACCTGACAATGTCTATCCTGTCATGATGGGATGTCAAGACATGAACCCGGAGGCAATAACTGAAGGAGAAGCAATGGGGGAATGCTTCTTACTGGCTTGCTATTCTTAGCTTGCTCATCCATGTTTTCTGATAAGCCCCCAGGACCACCATCCCAGGGGAGGCACCATCGACAGCTAAGTCCTTCCACAGCAGTCATCAATAAAGGAAGTGCCTGACAGAACTGCCTACAGACCAATTTGATGGAGACATTTTCTGAACTGAGGTTCCCTCTTCCTTGGACTACCTTAGCTTGTGTCAAGTTGATTAAAAAAATACAAGCTGCAAGGAGGAAGAAAGCCCATTTAATCACTGAATGATTCCATGTTGGACATATGCTCAAAGTATATGTGTGCAGTAACTTGAAAAGAGACAATCACATGGTTGCTGGAGTCTACCTGCACATCATGTCCTACACAGACCAACCTATATTGCACTATCTTGCTGTTGGCTTAGTCTATGCCTATGAAGCACATATAGATGAAGGACCAACTACATTTATATTTATAATTCTCATTGGTAGGATACAACGAATTTGCAAAATGGATAAATCTTCTATTAAGCGCTTGAGATTATGGTTCCACTATGTAAATGTGTCTGCAGCTTAACCTTCACAGATACATAAGGATGTCAAGCCTACAAAGGAATGGAGTTCTGCCTGATGTGCACTGAGGGAAAGAAATGACAATGAATGGACAGCTTTTGTCACCTCTAGGCCTTCCTCATGAATCACAGATACTCCTCCGCACACATACAAGGAGTCTGGTCTAACTGCAAGCCCATGTTCTTTCTGAGATCACAAACGAGGACTGGGCTCACTTCAATGTCTGTGTCTGTTAACTGCTTAAACCAACCAGAGTTTTACATATAAGCTGAAACAAATGCATTTGCACATTGATTAAAGGGTGACATCACTGCCACCTTATAACAGTGAGAGGACCATAACCTGTACTGAGAAAATGACTTTTGTAATACACACACACACACATACACACACACACACACACACACATACACACACACACACACATATATATATATTCCTCTATACATGGTGAGGGATTTTGGAAGTTGTTCCAGGCATGTATCTCATGGATGAGCTTCCCATTGTAGGTACTGCCAACCACAGCTCTGCTAATTTATATTTTAATCCCTTTATGTGAATATAAGCACAGCTTGTCTATAAAAATATATATGGCTTAGTTTTTAAATTTGTCGGATATATAGTATATTTTACATACACTGTAGTATATATTTAGTATATATATTCTAATATAGTAATATATTGTATATATAATGTACATGTATATATAGTATATATTATGTGTATTTAATATGTATATATAGCAAATATATACTATATACAGTATATACATAGTACATATAGTAAATATATACTATAATATAGTATATACATAGTATATGTAGTAAATGTATATACTATAATATAGTAAGTATGATATATATATATATATATATATGTGTGTGTGTGTGTGTGTGTGTGTGTGTATTCAAGTTGAATGTTCTACTTGGCACCCCAAAATTGAATTTTGTACTTGTATAAAGAGCTTAAAGTAAAAGTTTTTGTTTGTTTGTTTGTGGGTTGGTTTTGTTTTTGCTTTTTTTGTTTTTTGCTTTCTGTTGTTTGGGTTGATTTTATTTTGTTTGCTGTTTCATCCCACTAGAAGCATGCTAAAGGCAGAGAACATCACTGCCTGAGAAGCTTAGTCCAAAGTCTCAGGAGCATTAAATGGGTGCATTTAGGAGAAGGCAGCTTTGCTTTGCTTTTTAAAGACCCATTTTCACAGTACAGGCCAGGCTGAACTCAGACCATAACCCCGCTGCCACAAAGGCCCCTGAGTATTAAAATTGCAGGTTTGCATCCCTGTGCCCTACTAATGCAAAGGCTAGTGAAGTAATAAAATAAAAATCTCTTCTGTGGAGCTTTGAAATCAGGCCATCCGAGCAAGCCTTTAAGTATGCATAAGCTCTTTTCTGTATCAACTCCAGTTTGAACATATTTTGCATAATAAATTTGAATGTAGTCTGATCCCACTACTATGTTTAATGCCATATTAATTGACTATATGAAGCATTTTTAATGCTCTTGATTCTTAGTGAATTAATGAACTTTCTTGCGTGATTGAGTCAGGTAGGAACATCCTCTTCATGGGCACACTATTTACATACACAGCATCCAAGGGAATGAGACTGGATCCGTACCCTGTTCACTTGCAAAACGTGTGTTCATTGGACCATACCGGCTTCAGTTTTCTAGATGAGAGGGTATTTTGTAGCAGCACCATCTTAAAGAATGACATAAATATCTGGCCTGTCTGCCTTACTATAACTGGTATAGATTAAATCATTTTCAACAGTTAGATTTTGTGCCAGGCTTCACTGTGTTGTAGATTTGCAGGCAGAAGCTCAGGTCACTGAGAAATGCTATTTGGTGTGAGTCATATATGAGTGATATGGGATGTCATTTTAGTTTTTCTCTTGTCAATGACTAAGTAAACAACAACAACAAATCTGTCAGAAATCCAAAGGAAGGCAGAGTGCACCAAATCAACTAAGGTCAATCTTCTGACTTCTCAAATTTAGGCTTCTTTTCCATCTGTGATATTTTAAGCTCAGAATATTTCTATCCTTATCCTTTTCTAATAGAAAAGAGGTGTGAATTATCTTCTTCTTTAAATTGTCACATGGACTCCTGGTCTGGAGAATCCCTGACTTCCTAGCTGTGACATGGCTGGATCCGAGGCTACTCCCTGATGCCTGACTACAGTCAGAAAATGCACATCTGCCCAAGCACACAGACACAAAGCTGGCAGGAAGACAGAACAAGCCCTTGAGTAAGCTCTGAGATCCTCTGGACGAGACTGTAAATGGCTGTCATCTCAGCTCGCTCAGCTTACTCATCAAATTAGAAAAGTATTTGAGTGAGAAAATGAAATCCGTATTTATCCTCATACACTCAGAGCTGCCATGGGCAGTATTAAACGGCTTTAATTTTCTCTTCAAATATGCACATGGATATTTTCATCTGAACTTTTCTGTGCTGTTGACAAATTTCAGAACTTGGCCATGTATATTTTTATAGACAAGCCTTGCTTATATTCGCATTAAAGCACATTAAAGGGATTAAAATTAAAATGGGCATAGCTGTGGTTGGCAGTACCTACAATGGGAGTCTCATCCATGAGACACTCACACGCCTGGAACAACTTGCCAAATTCTTCATCCTTCGGTCCCTCCAAGGTCCCCCCTCCATCTTGTCTTGCCTATCTGGGGCCAACTGAGCATACCGATGTGCCTTGTAAATTCCCTGGCCATTCTCTCACCCATCTTCCTTCAGCAGAGAAAGGTTTCATGAGTACAGGTGTTTTTGATTAGTTTTTTTGTTTTTATTTTTGTTTTTGTTTTGTGGCTTTCCCATCTTCTCCATTGTCACTCACCACCAAGCTGATTCTAGCTTGGGCACATGGTGAGGGTGAAATGACATATTCTCCGATCTGTACGGCTCAAGAGCAAGAACGCCTAGAACAGCTCAGTCGGACAGACAACTTGGTACTTCAGGCATTGAGCTGGAGCAGAGTTGGAGCAGTGCCCTGACTTTATATAGGCCACTGTGGTTGCATGAAATATAGATATTTACATGTTTGTATGAAGCATATAGGATAGGATGAATGAGTGAGTGAATGGCATCAGGGATTAAATCCCAGTCTCAATGCTTTGTAAGTATAGGAAATTAAGAAAGTTTCCTCATTTGATGTGGGCTTCTGCTGTCCCTTGGTGAAATGATATTATAATGGCAGCAGTGGTATGTCATGGAGATTAGAATGTTTCTGCTTGTGGCAGCTAGAAGAGAAAAGCCAACAGTGTCCACTGAACAAATATTTAGTTGCTACATTGATCCTTGATTTCCTGACTCTCCCAAACACCATAAGGAAGCACATCATTATATATTGTATTTTCATATCTAAACATTGCCAGACTTGTTAAAATTGTGAGGTTTCTACCAGAGAAGACTACTCAGAAACTTAGGCTTAGGGTTAGGGTTAGGCTTAGGCTTAGGCTTAGGGTTAGGGTTAGTTTTAGGGTTAGAAAGTCTTTATTAGCTGGTCAGTATACTGGATGTTCAGGACCACAGTTCAGTCATGAGCTTTTAAGCCCCCACCCCCACACACAAATAAAAGACATTCTAGGCTGCCACACCTCAGTTAGTAGGAACAGTTAGCCAGAGTAGAACTACTGAAGTCCAAAGCAAGATTAGAACATTTAGCAACTTCCCCAGAACTATGGAGTTTGATGGATTGGGTCTTTGTTTTTATTTTGGTGGGTGTTGCTGCTACAACCTGCTGGGTTCTAAGGCCTAGATGGTACTTCAATCATGGTGTCCTTTGTGCTAAAGTCTGGAAGCCTGTGACATTAATGCTTTCCCCTCTATCTTCTTAAAGCTCCTACTTGTCTTTAGCACACTGACATTCCCCCAGAGCCGGGACTCTGCATGTTCCAGGTGTGGCCTCCTAACCAAACTCTCCATACGTATGCACCTCTTCTGCTCACTCATTCTTCACAATGAACGCCTTGTTAAAACATGCCTTGATGTTTCACTAGTCCCCAAAGACCTTCTTTTACTCTTCGAATGATCAAAATGTTTAACAAAACCAATTTAATCACTGGGGCCCTTATATGTCAGGACTCAGATAGTTCTGTTTCTTGTTTTCTCCATTTTTTTCTTTGATGCACAGCATCTCTCTGCTGTCTCCCTTTCTGATGGTTACAGTTGCTCTCCACTGTGAGAAGCTGACTACCATCCCCCACAAGACCACACAGTATTTTTTTCTAGATGATCGGAGGTTGAGATGATAGCAATCTGAGGGCTTTGATTGATGGTTCTGTGCCTTGTTGGATTCCTAAAGGATTGGTATTATCGGGGTAGGAATGAGTTGGGGGAAGCCTGGAAGGCATAGCTTTCTTAAGGCTATTCCCACCCCCTTCCATGGTAATAATATCCTTTGTATGTTGTATATGTTCTTTGTTTATTCTTAAGTAATTACATGTTGTTTATTAGTGCTTATGAAAGATAAGTCATGCATGAATAAAAGATACAGCTAAAGGGTACAAGTCATAAGCATATTTTTTCTTTAGCTATAACTGCATAGAAATAGAAGTCAAAAATAACTAACAATGCTACCTTTTTAAAAATCACAGACCAGAGAAGCATGTGTATTTCCACTCGGGTTTAAAGTGCTTTATTCACAATATTTCAATGTGGATTCAATTTCAAAACCTAGTTTACTTGTAAAGAAAAATGTCATTGTTCTCTTGAGTTCAGTTGGTTTATTAGAATAATACCTCTGAACCTGATAAATCAAGTGATAAAAGACCACAAGAAATATATATGTGACATAAGGAATTTGCCAGGCTCTTTCCATTACTTAAAATATGTTGGCTCACAAAGATGAATGGATTCCATAAGTTCAAGTTTCAGAAACCTCTAAAGATACCAAGAGAAATTTGGGGCATAGATTAAAGCAGCTTTTAATGCCAACAGTAGCCAGGTTACTGTCCTAATCAAAAGGTTCTTGTGAATTAACATAAACAAAAGACTCCTCAAATTACCTAGTATTTTATGATTGTCTCCTGCCTTGGGTGATAGATGTTAGGAATTATATTTTAAAAGGAGAACACTTATTTCATTAAAGAAATCAGGCATAGATCAATAAAGATCACTTCATAGTGTCTTATAACTTATATCCTACCACAATTGATTATATAATGTCCTATTCCATATTTGCTTGACGCTTACTTCAACAAAATCTTTCAGTGAAAGCTTTAAACTTGAAAAAATATTGATTATTGGCAAGAAGGAATGGCTCAGTGATTTAAAATATGTACCATGTTACAGAGGAGCTGAGTTCAGATCCCAACATTCATGACAAACAGCTCACAACTTCCTCTAAGTTCAGCTCCAGGAGATGCAATGCCCTTGTCTATACCTTGTGAGTACCCATGTTCACATGTGCATATGCTCATACAGAAACATGTAGCTCAAAAAGAAATTCAATCTTAACTTTTTAATATTTAAATTAATATACATTTTATCTCATTCTGTCAGTATCAGAGATAGTTACTTTTTGACAATTTGACAAATACTTGAGAGAAATTAGTTTAAAAAAGAAAAATTGATTTGGACTCATGATTTGGGGGTAAGGGCCTGGCCAGCTCTTGGGCCAGTGGTGAGGCAGAATATCGTGATGGGAGTGTGGCAGAGCAAGGAGCTGCTCACCACATAAAGAAGCATAAAGAAAGACAGGAAGGGGCCAGAGACAGGCATCCCCTTCCTGGCTTGTTCCTAGTAACCTTTTAGTCCGGTCCCATTTTACAATGTTTGCACTATGCTCTAAAATAGCACTACCAGCTAGGACCCAACCATCAAACACATCAGCCTGTTCTGATGTGGACTGTTCCTATTCAAATTATGACACAGAAAGTGGTGATAGCTTGCAGACTGTCAAATGTGAAAGGTAGTAAATAGAATATAAAATGAAAATGAAATGAGGTAAATGGCAAACATAAAGAGGAAATGAGGAGTGAAAAAGGATAAGCCAGACACTATAAAAAATGGACCCACTCAAATTTCCAAATGGAGGCAATCCCACAGCTTCTGCAGACCTAGTAGATTTGTGGGGTTCTTGGGGATTCAGGCAGAAAGTTGCAAAGCTACAAAGGAGCTGAGAGATTGGAAAGATCACCTTGACACCAGACATTGGAAACAACACAGTGGATTCATAGACACCCATTCTTCCTTCAACCAGAAGTAGAAAGACCTGTTCCCACATGTGCTTTTCTGTGACCTCCACTGGTTGGGCACTTTAGGAAATATTTGTGAAGGAGTCCAGAAGACGTCAAGTGACACTGAGCCTCAGGTTACAGGCTTTCTCTCCAGGTCACAGTCTTTGAAATGATCCTAAAATCCATCATCAGTACCTCTTCAACTGTAGCCATTCAGAAGTCTTTGTATTGGGACCTAGAAGGAGACAAGTTCATCTGGGTTTGCCACAACAGACCAGAAATATCCCCAAAAGTCAGTTATTAGCTTTCTCAGGTATGGTCTGCAAAGTGGCTTAGCCATCCAATAGGCCAGAGAGTATACTCCCACCTCCGACCCCTGAAGACAGGCACACTGACTTGCTTCTACATAGATCTTAAATGCCTTACTAAATTGGCTCTAGTCCCTATCATCTTAGATCTCAGAGCTCCCATTTCCATCATGGAGCCTACCAGGAAACATGTGACTCTATAGTCTCAAAGGCATTCCTACAGACTGTATCTGCAGAGGACCCTGGTGCATCCCTGCAGCTCCGGAATAGTCTAGTAGAACTCTCAAGACATAGTCTAGTACCAGTATTGTTCCTCTCTGAAACATGCCAAGTAACCTGCAGGAGCCTCATAGAGGCCAGAAGTAAACCCATTATCTAAATCCATTATGTATCTGTAATAAACCCTCTATTAATCTCCAAGTGAGCATTTGTCCCATAACGGCACTACATGACTAACCTTGGTTACCAAATGATGGATTTAGGAATCCCATGGGAGATAAATATCTGAGTTGTTTACGATTCATTTATTATCAGGGAAGTCTACCAGTAATTGGAATACTCAACATAAATGTAGGTGTCACTATTTGTGGAATGGCATCTGGGATTTCATGGGAAGGAGAAATCAAGTTGAATACCAGCATTCATTTCCCTGACAATGTGAACAGCTGCCTCATACCCTTGGCCTCAAGAGCCACAATATATCCTCACTTCCCCAGACATTTTATCAGGCATTTTGTTACTAGAATGCAAAAAGTGGCTAACATACTGCACTACTGACAGAAGTACAAGTAGTCAAGTCAAGACATGGGATTGGGCACCGAGCATCATAACATTCCTTTGACTTCGTGAAAGTCATGAAGTCATTTTTATCCATATTAAATTCAACCTAGATGACTTCAGAGAAAAAAAAATCATCAAAAGTGAAGAGAAGCTTTGAGTAATGTGGAAGTCCAGGGAGACATAATGTGCTGTGCACAGACTGACAGAAGATCATCCATGTATCTCAGACAGAACCTACAAAAAGTCCATGAAGAAACATATGAGACCTCTTTTAGAGTTGCAAAGATAGTCAGGTTCAGGTTCACAGCAACAGATCAGTAGGTTCAGTCCAATAACACTAAATCTCCTGGATGTAGCTAAAGTTACAACCCAAGTCGATTAAATATCCCTACCCAACTCAAACAGAGCATTCATCAACATAGACCACTTCTTTAGCTCTAAAACTCATTTCCAAACTTGAAAGATGAGATGGAGTGATGTCTGATTTCAGACCACAATGAAATCAATAATAGAAAAATGTCCAGAAAAAAAACACAAAATAACTACATAAAACATAGATCAAAGAAAAACAAGGAGACAATTTTAAAAATACTTCTGATGAATTAAAAGTATAACTTATCAAAGTATAATCTGTCCATTTGAATGGAAAAATAATTAAATCAGTAAAGTCTAAACTCAGTAATCTAAATTTCTACCCTAGGAAAGCAGAAATGGGGAAAGCAAATTAAACTCCAAATCAGCTGACAAATGAAAAAATAATGAAGTTAAAAGAGAGATTAATGAAATGGAGCCAGGAAGACAATAGAGAAAATAAATTAAAACAAAACGCTAGTTCTTTGAAAAATCAATATAGCGGATAAATCTCCAGCTAAGTGAAATAATAAAAATACATAAATCACTGATATCAGAAATAAAAGGGAATAGTATTACATATCCCCAGGATATTAAAAGAATAAATATCTGAACCATTTCATGAACAATTCTATGCCCACAAATTTGATTATAATAATGTAAAAGTTGTTGGAAACATAAATAATTTACCCAAGAAGTAATATACTTATTTCCCATAAAGATGATAAGAACACATCATGAGAAAAGAACAGTCTCTTTCTGTTTGACACTGACTGTGACAACTGGACTTCTAGGTGTAGGAGAACGAGCTTGTCCTCTTATCTCAGCATATACAAAGTTCAAACTGTGGAAAAGGCTCAAATGTAAGAGGCAAAATGGGAAATCTTCTGGAAGAAACTGGAGAAGGCAAGATCCATAATGTTGTCCATGATTTTTCAGATAGGATTTAAAAATCAAAAGAAAATTAAAATCAGATCAAACATGTAAAAACAGGTTTAGTTTTTAGACAGGGTCTCACTGTAGCCTTAGCTGCCCTGAGACTTGTTATGTAGACTAGATTGGCCTCAAATGTACAGAACTCTATCTCCCAAGTCCTTGGATTAAAAGTAATACCAACACATCTAGCCCATTACAAGAATATTTAAAGAAAAACTTCTACACCAAAAATGAAAAAACAAAACAAGACAAAAAAGAATTAAGGACCCATGCTATGGATTGGGAGAAAATATTCAACCACCACAGAATTGACAAGGGCTAAGATCCAAAATATACAAGCACTTAACTTACAGGCAGGGAAAATACAACCCAATTTTAAACATTATCAAACATTTCTTGAAAGAAGAGATATTAATGCCCAGCGGTTTTATTGAAATGTTACTCAGCATTTCTAATCTTCAGGAAATTTAAGTTATATAAAACACCGTCTCTCTGCTATTTGAATGGTCATGTTAAGACAGACAAATAATGAACTGCAGAGAATATGGATAAAAGGAAACTGTTGTCCACTGTGACTTTATTTTTAAAAGGTTATGGAGTTTTCTCAAGAAACTGAAGGCAGATTGACCATGCCATTTAGTAGTTCCACTTCTGGAGATACCCAAGCTGAAATTGGAATATCAAGGAGACATCTTTACTCCATGTCCATTTCATCATCACATAGAAACCCATCTGTTTATCAGCAGATAAATGAATAAAGTGACATATATTTGTATGATGATGCAGTCTTTCATCCCAGCACTAGGGTGGGTGGAGCTGGGGGATGGGATGGCCATAAGTTCAAGCTGTGGCTACACAGGGACACCATGTCTCAAATAAAGAATGAGTAATTAATAAATTAAGATGTGTTGTATACCAAGAATGGAAAATACCATACCTTGAAGAGACATAGTACTACCTGAGGACCCAGCAATACTACTCCTGGGCATATACCCAGAAGATGTTCCAACATGTAGTAAGGACACATGTTCCACTGTGTTCTTATTTATAATAGCCTTATATATAATAGCCTTATTATTTATAATAGCCTTATTTATAATAGCCAGAAGCTGGAAAGAACCCAGATGTCTCTCAACAGAGGAATGGATACAGAATATGTGGTACATTTACACAATGGATTACTACTCAGCTATTAAAAACAATGAATTTATGAAATTCTTAGGCAAATGGATGGATCTGGAGGACATCATCCTGAATGAGGTAACCCAATCACAAAAGAACACACCTGATATGCACTCACTGATAAGTGGATATTAGGCCAGAAGCTCTGAATACCCAAGATACAATTCACAAACCACATGAAACTCAAGAAAAGGAAAGTGTGGATACTTTGGTCCTTCTTATAAGGGGGAACAAAGTACCCATGGAAGGGGTTACAGAGACAAAGTGTGGAGCAGACACTGAAGAAATGAGCATCCCGAGACTGCTTTACCTGGGGATCCATCTCATATACACTCACCAAACCCAGACACTGTTGTGGATGCCAACAAGTGATTGCTGACAGGAACCCAATATAGCTCTCTCCTGAGAGGCACTGCCAATGTCTGACAAATACAGAAGTGGATGTTCACAGTCTACCATTGGATGGAGCACAGGGTCCCCAATGAAGGAGCTAGAGAAAGTATCCAAGGGACTGAAGGTGTTTGCAGCCT
Source organism: Mus musculus (assembly GCF_000001635.26). Classification (NCBI taxonomy): domain Eukaryota; kingdom Metazoa; phylum Chordata; class Mammalia; order Rodentia; family Muridae; genus Mus; species Mus musculus. The sequence goes on from NC_000069.6 coordinate 40,018,301, forward strand.
CATAGGAGGAACAACAATATGAACTAACCAGTACCCCCAGAGCTCCCAGGGACTAAACCACCAAATAAAGAATATGCATGTTGGAATTCATGACTCCTGCTGCATATGTAGCAGAGGATGGTCTAGTTGGTCATCAATGGGAGGAGAGGCCCTTGGTTCTGTGAAGGCTCTATGCCCCAGTGTAGGGGAATACCAGGGCCAGGAAGCAGGAGTGGGTGGATTGGTTAGCAAGGGGAGGGGGAGGGGATAGGGAGGAAGAGGGGTTTTCCAAAGGGGAAACCAGGAAAAGGGATAACATTTGAAATGTAAATAAAGAAAATTTCTAATTAAAAATAAGGAAGAAAAGGAAATCTAACCAGTACCCCCAGAGCTCCCAGGGACTAAACCACCAAATAAAGAATATGCATGTTGGAATTCATGACTCCTGCTGCATATGTAGCAGAGGATGGTCTAGTTGGTCATCAATGGGAGGAGAGGCCCTTGGTTCTGTGAAGGCTCTATGCCCCAGTGTAGGGGAATACCAGGGCCAGGAAGCAGGAGTGGGTGGATTGGTTAGCAAGGGGAGGGGGAGGGGATAGGGAGGGAGAGGGGTTTTCCAAAGGGGAAACCAGAAAAAGGGATAACATTTGAAATGTAAATAAAGAAAATTTCTAATTAAAAATAAGGAAGAAAAGGAAATCTGTCATTTTCAAAACTATGGACTTAACTGGAGATTATGGTGAGGGAAGTAAGATGGTTAATAGTGACTTGACAAGAATAGAATCACCTTGAGGAAACGCTCTGGGCATGTCTAGAAGGTAGTTTCTAAGTTAGGTTAATTGAAGACTCACCCTAAGTGTGAATGGTAACCTGCTGCAGACTAAATGATGGAGATGAAGGCTGGCTGAGTGAGGATGGACTTCAGTGAGTCCAGTGTACCTCTGCTTGCTAATGGTGGACACAGTGTGAGCAGACACTTCCTGCTCTTATGTCCATGCCTTCCTTATATAGTGCACCATATCCCCCAGAACTGTAAGAAGCACAGAGCCTTCATTCCCTTAAGTTAATTTATTGACATGTTTGCTCCAGCAGGGAAACAGGTAGCAAATACAGAGGACAAAAGAAAGAATTGTGATAGTAATTTCAAGGTAAAGAGCTTTGATATGATATAATATAAACAAAGATTCAGTGATGGGTCTTAAGGTCATTACAGCATTCAATACTGTAAAAATGAGTATATGCAGTACATGTAACAGATGGAGAAAACCAGAAGTTGAGCGATCCATGAAATTGCTGTGCTGGTTTACTTTTGTTAACTTGACACAAAACTAGACCTATTTGGAAAGAAGCAATCTTGATTGAGAAAATGCCCCAGTAAGCATGCCCTGCATCTGAAGGGCATGTCCTCAGTAGATGGCTGCTGTGGGAGGGAGACCCCAGATCACTGGAGGCAGCACCCTCCCTTAGGCAGTGGTGCTAGATGGCATTGAAAGCAGTCTGAGCAAGGAGTGGAGAACAAGGCAGTAAGCAGTGTTCCTCAATGGCCTCTCTGCTTCAGTTCCTGCCTCCAGGTTCATGCCTTAAATTCCTGCTTTGACGTTCCTTCGTGTTGGACTATAAACTGAAATAACCCTTTCCTACCCATGTTGCTTCTTAGGCAGCTATATAAATAGTGGGGTCTAATTTAAGATGGTGTGAGGGAACAAACAGAGAAGGGTAACAATGTAACACTACAGTTAAAATTAGTTTACAAAAATATCCAGTGTTCATTATTATACTTTTGTGCATTTCTTTATCATATGTAGAAAGACAAGTTGTTCCTTGGTTTCTCTTTAAGAACCAAACACATGTAGCTGGAGCAATGCTTCAGGGGTTAAGAGCACAGGCTGCTCCTAAAGTGTCCTGAGATTGCTTGTTAGCATTCATATGGAGACACACACACACAAAAAAAAAACCAGACACACAGGGGTACATAGGCACACACAGAAACACACATACACATGTACACATAGAGACACATACATATATGTACTAACACAGGACTACATAAACACAGACATACACATTCTCACACACAGAGATGCTCATATACACACAGACACATATACATAGACACACACAGACATACACACTCACACATAGACACAGATATACACACATATATACACATAGACACACAGACACATACACATAGATGCACAGGCACACTCACACAGAGATGTACACACAGACATGCACAGACATGCATGAACATACACACTCACACAGAGACATACACATACACACATGTACACACACACACATACACACACTCACACACAGACACATAAACACAGATGCACGTATACACAGACACATATGCAGACACACACATAGAGAAGCACATATATACAGTCACTCACTATACACAGAGACACATTCAGAGAGACACATAGACACACACATACATTCAGACAAAACCCCACATACATGGACCTACACAGACACAGAGACACATGCAGACACTCACACTGACACACATATACAGACACAAACATGCACACAGACACACACATGCATACACAAACACACAGCCACATACATACATACATACATACATACATACATACATACATACATACATACATATACACACAGACATACACATAGACACACACACAAAAAATAGCTTAGACATTCATATATACAAAATAAAAATAACTATGTCTTTCAAAAAGGCATCAGGCAGTAATATTTGTTGGGTTGGGAAACCGTTCTCCCTTGTACTCCTCATGGAAAGTTCAGCTGTGACTCTACACACAATCTCTTGCCAACCGCCCATATCTCTTATCTGAATTTTACAGCAGGGCCTCTTTTCCCCTAAAGGTACCTAGGATCTTTTCAACTTAAAATTGTAAAGCCAACAAACACCAAAGAACCAATTTTAAGGCAATTATGTAGCACTGTTTTTATTTGATCAGGTCAACTTGACGAACACTCAGAACTGAAACTGAGCCCCTATCCTGCTGCTCCCATGGATGGGATGCAAGCCTGGTCCTAAAAAACTATTTGTTCAAGGTTGAAAAGAGAACACGATGCAAGAATCCTTTCCCAAGAAAAGCGAATCTGGAAATGGAAAATCAATTGTGACCATGAAATTCTGATGTATATAGTTTTTAATGTGATTTTTAATGTTGAATAACTAAACTAAGACTTCTACATGTGTTCCTGTCTTTGGACATGAGTTCACTCTTGAGGAAAACGATCTCACGGGATCTCCTGCTCTCCCCAGCACTCGCAAAAGCACAGGGCTGCTTCAGGAGCACCATGGAACAGAGAGGGTCAGGTGCTACAAGGGAGCCATCATGGCTGAGGGCAGAGTGCGCATTCTGAGCACATTTCTCTTGACCCATCAGCCCCTTGTCCCGTGGGCTGTGCATGGTTCCTATTCTCTCTCTGTGCTGTTGCTTTCAGTGTTGTTGGAATCAGTTGAAGTTCAAACATCTTGAAAGAAAAGTTTGGGTTTTTCCCCCTGAGCCCCCTGTTTTCAATTATTTTTAAATCTGATGCACAAACACTGCTTTTAAAGATATGTGACTGAAGTGCCAAATAAGGACCTTTTGATTTTTTTAAAAAATACATGTGGTTGAAATTTGAAACCTGGCTCCTGCCAAGCTGCAGTTTAGGGAATAGAAAGCTGGCACAAGAAAGGAGCTCTTGTTCAGGGGGTAACGTCAGAGTGAACCATCCTGCAGAGGAAAATGCAGATTTTCACAATTTAGCTCCATGCATGCAGGGCAATTCCATTATCTCCTGCTAATCATGTGAGGGTTGAAACTGTGGCATTCCCCTTCTTTACTTGAGGTTTAACCTGGAAGTTTTTTTTTTGCAGAGAGAAGCTAAAGATAGAACTTTTGAAATTATGATTTTTTAATAAGGAATTCATGACATATCCTGCCATACTCAATAATTCAAACAGTTTCACATTTCTTATAATAAGCTAAAAGTAACCTAATGTTGATTTATCAAATGGAGGTATATTATAGGTTAATAGGTTCTTGTGGTATTGTTGGACTCAGGGCTTAACCAGGAATGTAGCAGCTGATTGTTTGTTACAGGTACTACCAATGAGGGTATCTAGCAAAGCATACTGCTGACAGCATAGCAAACATCATTGTATCCCCTCACTCACAACGTTGGCCAATAGCACATGTAAAATTAATGTAAAATCAACTACAGCCGATGCCCTATCTGAGTAAAATATACCAGGAGCTCTGGCATCAAGTGGAAAGATGTAAAAAGTGAAACTAGATTATCTTGCTAAAAACTACCAGGGCCAATAACAAAACATACTGGAAACTAATACACCAAAAAAAAAAAAAAAAAAAAGATAGAACAAAGAAAATTTCTAATTAAATATTTCTAGAGAGGATTACCAGACAGGTAGATCAGGAAGGTGAAATCAGGACTATGAAATGTTTTGCATTTTAAAAATTAGTTTAGTAATCATTGAACATATCACTTTTGAATAAATGAATGCTAAAGTTTATTTCTGAGATGCTTTTAATGTAAAATAGAAAAAGTGAAAAATTGCTACCACAAACTCTTGCATAAACAAAATACACCTAGAATGTTTTTATTATAAAAGTGTATCTAGAAGCTATGCAGGCTGCTGGGAAAGAAAGTCATAAACAACTGGCCTGGTGAGCCCCTAGGGGTGCAATAATGGCATGAATGTAATGGGTGGTAACCAGCCACTTCTTAGATTTGAATTCCAGTCCACAGGAAGAACTACGTGCCTGGGACAGTAAGTTTGGCCCTGCCTGGGGATCTCACATACCCTTGTGGTTAAGCTGCTACTATTAGTCTTCCTAATGGGCATTGTATCAAATTGCGCTGTAAATTCATGTGTCTATTCCCAGAGATTAGTGCAGTTTTCATACCTAATCAAAGAAGATTATTTGTTCATTGGAGAGTAGTTGACTCAGAAACTCACAACTGGTCAAAGTGAAGGCAAGAAATATCTGTGAACTGCTCAGCCACAAGTAGAATGAATATATATATATATGTGTGTGTGTGTGTGTGTGTGTGTGTGTGTGTGTATATGTATGTATGTATGTATGTATGTATCTGTATGTATCTGTATCTCGTCCCCCTCTCTCTCTATGTATGTGTGTGTGTGTACACACACACACACACACACACACACACACACACACACACATACATATATATATATATATACATATATATATATATATATATACATATATATATATATATATATATATATCACATGTACTCTCTCAAGGCTCAGGGAACATTGTAAAAAAGGGAACGAGAGATTTTAAGAGTAAGAGGGTGAGGAAAACCTAGGAAAAACTGTTCTATGGATATGACAGGCTCATGGTACTCATGAACTCATAGTAGCCGTGGTTACTGGCAAAAGTCCTGCACAAGATTAAGCCAGTAAACATTCCAGCATGAGCCTCAACTCTTAGCTGAGGAGCCATTGAAAGGTATGACTATAGGAAGAGGCAAAGTCAGTTTCTTTTAAATATGTGGCTTCTGTCGGTAGACTGTGCTCCCATGGATGGACTCACATACGTGTCCATATGAAAAACATAACTGAACTCAGTGAGTCTTAAAAAAGAAGAACATAGGAACTTAAGAGAAGGTAGAGAAATCAAGAGTGCATATAGGAAGAGTTAGAAAGAAGAGTGGGGAAGTATGATACACATATAATGTACACATGTATAAAATTTACAGCAAATTAATACAATTTTTACTTTTAAAAATAACAATTCAAAGTTTCAGAAATGTTTAACATGACAACTAGATAAAGGTTTGGTAGCTGACATCATGGTAGATTCCAAATAGATTGATGAAAAGAAAAGGTGGAAGCAGAAACCAATACTGGTTCACAGACAGACAAACAGGCACAGATGCAAACTATGCTACAGGACTGACATACAGTATCATGTTCTAGTTCATTCACTCTATTTATTAGAAAGCCATTCACTAGCTGTGTTGCTCAGAGCGTTATGAACACCTGTAGCTTTACTCATCACACTGAAGGGATTGGAGTCTTTTCTTTTAACAACTGAAGAGAATTGGAATAAAGGGATTCTGAGAGGAGGAAAGACGAGGCCCCATGCCTCAGTCATGCTTTTGCAGTCCATGGACTTAGTAAGATTCTGTAGTCTTAGGTATTTTTCTTCCTAAGTTACCAAGCTATAGGGAGTAGCTATTATTCACTAAGAGACTGCATGCTGTCAAGTTTCATAATTTACCTAGATGGCTTGAGTAACACACAAACTGAGCTATTTGTCAGCAAAATGAACTAGTAGTTCCTTTTCAGATCCTCAACCAATCTTTACATGAGAAATCTGGTCTGAGCAGTCTGCAAAGCCATTTGGACAAAGCCAGTCATGATTCAGAGGCATTTGATTTTGTGAACAGTGCTTAGGTGACAGCTACTGCTCCTGTTTACTTACATGCAACACCTTCAGTTATACTGAGCTAGAGTATTTCACACAAGAAATGCAAATGCACGGCTTATTTTATGATGACATCTGGCAATGCCTTTGATGCTTTGGGAACTGAACTAGGGTGATTTTATCAGTAATTCTGGAGTTTATGAGGAAATACATGTATGTTTTGAATTTGTACACTGGAGGATATGAACCTCAGGAAATCAAGCTAAGAGAATCATTTGGAACAATGTGACAAGGACTCGGTTGGTCACTCAAATTTGCTAAAATAAATAGATCTTGTAGAAGAGAACAGCAAGGGTTACAGTGTCTCTGGTAAAATATGGGATTAGCAAGGTTGGGCTGGAAGTCAACAAGGCATTAAGGAGTCTCAAATTACAGACTAAGCTTTAGAGTAAAAAATCTCAAAGGCAAAAACAAAACAAAACCAAATCTGATCATAAAATTAAAATTATTTCCTAGAAAGAGAGGGGAAGATGGCAAAATGGGAGAAGGAAAGAGTGGCAGGGAAGGAGAGAGAGAGGGGAGAGAGAGAGAGAGAGAGAGAGAGAGAGAGAGAGACAGAGACAGAGACAGAGACAGAGAGACAGAGAGAGAGAGAGAGAGAGAGAGAGAGAGAGAGAGAGAGAGAGCAGAGAGCAGAGATAGAATATCTATAAGAAACAGTTCAAAGAGAGCTTGGACACATCATTCCAGAAGGAAGGTCTAGAAATGCCACAAAAGGGCCAATGACTGAGAACACAAGAACGGAGATTGTTCCCAGAGCTAGTGACATGAATCTTAAAAGTTAGAAATATAAAAATAGATAGTAAGCATCAAATGCCTAACTCAAAGGTACACATCATAGTCAAAATTGCTCTCATTACCTGCATTAAAATCTCTAAAATGTCCTCAAATGAATGACTGGAAATCACACATAAGCATGGGCAGACTTTGTATCATAGAATATATGCCAGAGGTAAGTCACTAAAGCCTAGGTTGGTATTGGGAAATTACTTGAGATACCATTCATTAATACTTATAAAACACAACTTAATTTTTCTTCTTCCTTGATTTTAATTTTTTCAGAGTTAGTGAGCACCTTGCAGACACACAGGATGTACTTCTCCAAGATGGTGCAATGGAGCAGAAACAGCTCATGTCCCTAATAAGAAGCCACGAGGGACCTCATTGCTTATTGAAGAGTCTTGCAGCATACTTTGTTCGTTGGTCTTTTCTTAATGGTTGGCTATTTCTCCTCCAATTCAAGGTAAGCAGATAACTTGTTATGATTACTTAAATTAAAGAGAAGAGGCCAAAGAGGAGAAATGGGAGATGAGGAGAAAGAAGAGTTGGGGGAGATGGAGGGATGGAAAGAAAGAAAGAGGAGAAGAAAAGAGGATAAAGAAAATGTGGAATAAGAAGGGGAAGAAGAGGAGGAGAGGGAGGAGATAGGGGGGTGAAGAAAGTGAGGAAGAGGAGGAGGACAAGGAGGAGGATAGAAAGAAGGAGGAGGAAGAAGGAAGGAGAGAGGAGGTAGAGAAGGAGAAGGAGTTTGTCCCTTTACCCTCTCCAAGTTGAGATCCCTACTTTCAGCTGATCTCTCTAAACACAGTCATTAGTCAATTGGTTTTAACATGGGCATAAAGATTGATATCTACCATGGTGACAAAGAAGAAATCCTTTAATTCACACAAATTATAAGCTGATGACTTGATTAAGAAGCCTCATTGTTTCAACTTTGGGAAAGTGAAGTGTTTTTTGAACTACTAACGTGAAATGTAAGTCACAGTTGGTGACTCTCATCTCTCTCTTGCTCTTTTCTTGCTTTCTCCCTTTGTCTTTACCAATTTAGAACATTGCAACTATTAGGTACCATTCAGAGTCAATGCGGACCTGAACACACAACTGGCCACGGAGGGAGGCCCTTCATAAACAGATCTTGCTGAGTTTAATCAGAATCTGCCTCATGCACATAGACACAGATCCTCTTAGAGATGAAAAGGTTGTCTGTGCATACTTACATCAGGGTGTGGCTACACATTGAAATTCACTGGTCTTGAGATCTTTCTGGTCCTATAGGGTACTGATGTATGTATATCCTGGTCTATTAATCACACATGCAAAAAGGAATTTTAGCCTGCAGAGTTGGCATTTCTTTTTAAGTTTGTTCTTGTTGTTTTTGGTTTTTTAACCATGATAAAAAACATAATGGAAGAAATCACTAAGGTATTAACATCAACAGTCAAGATGATAATCTGGTAAGTATGCAATAACAGCAGTAGCAGAGGAAGAAGGCTGGTGGTCACTCATAGAACAAAGCAGGCGCCCTCAGGTGCAAGCCCTCTTTGCACTCTCCACAGTCTATGGGAAGGAGATGGGAAGGGAATTGCACATAAGCCAGACGATTTCCAGGAAAACAGGCTTAACAGTTTGTAAATATATAAAGCCTTTTGAGGACACAAAATAAAGTGTGGTCTTTAAAGAAAATAGGCTTAGTTACAGGATGGGCAGACAGTGTTTTGAACACGGTTGGATCAAATGGTGAAGACCATATTTCAAAGATGCAACTTCTGCGTGTTTATGTCTAAGCAGCTTCTGGTCTTTAAAACTGTCTTTCATACAAATGTGAGAGATGACAAACTTTATTGGGGGTCCTGAAGCTTTTAGTAAGGGGGTGCCATATGGAATAAGAAAGAAGAGTTAGGACTAAAGGAAGAAAGGGGAACAGCCAGAGCAGTGGGTGGAGCTACGGCAGGAACAGTGGGGGAAGGGAACTAATGGAGAATAAGGCAGAATGACAAAGATTTGTCTGAAGATGCCACCATGAAGCCCATTTATTGCATGCTGACCTAAAGATTAATTTAAAAGAAAAGTCAAAGATAGAACCCGTCAGAGCTTTGATTTAATAATGTTTCCTGGACCATCCCCTAGGTTAGCAGTCTGGGTTCAGCTGCAGAAGGCAGCTTTCTCAGCCACATTCCACTCCATACACTCACCACTGAGAGAGCCACAGCAAGGAGCCACATCCCCAAGAAAAGTAAGAATGAGCAGGACAGGACCTAGGGAAATGTCATTATTTCTCCAAGTTCTTCTCCAGAGAAGCAAACTGTCATTGATAGGGAAGAACTATGCAGGGACTGGGGACATAGCAAGATTGAAGCAGTGCTGACTCAGCATGTATGACATCCTGAAGTCACATAAAGTCAAGCACAGAAGAGTGGCACATGTCAGTAGTTCCAGGACTAGATGGAGGTAGGAGGGGAGGGAGGAGATGCCAAGATCATACTTGGCTAGACAGTTTAGAGCCAACCTGGGCTAACACAAGAGCCCAAAGGACAAAGATTAATAAATAGAACAGATGAAGGCCAAATAGAAACAATGTAAAGGTTATTGCATTCTCTTTCCATATAACCTTCAAAAAACATTTTTTATTTAAGTCAGGGATTGGCAGACTAATTCAGATTATAAATATTAGTGGCTTTGGGGAGACAGAGAGATGAGGTAAGGGGAATTCGCCATTCAGTTAGGACTTGGTTGAAGGTGTCTACATAAACAGACATTAAAGTTCTAACTGCCAGAACCTTAGGTTAGACCTTATTTGGAAAAGGGTCATTGCCAATGTAATTAGTGAGGATGAGACAGACTGCAGTGGGGAATGACGAAACTTTCCTCTCACTGGTTTCTTCACATGAAGATGCTATGAAGGCAGAGCAACTGCATCATGAGTTGCTACAACAACAGACACTTCCATGTGGTTCAGGATGCCAAAGACTGACACCAACAAGCCAGGAGAGAAGCATGACTCACATTGTCACCATCCTCCAAAAGGGGCCATTACTCCCTTCTACCTCCCTCTCTGTAAATCACACAAAGAGTATTTTTTTAAAAACATAGAAAATGTATTATTTAATATTGTGTGTGTGCATGTATGCATGTATGTGTATGTATACACATATACATTGTACACAAGTAGTTTGAAGAATGTTATATCCCTTGAGTTGACTGTGTTCACCCTAGAAGCCATATGCCATCCAACAAAACCCCAAGCACCTGGCAAATTGCTAGTTGTTGGTAGGGGCATTCAAAAAGACATCCTAATGTGATATAGGCTAATTTCCTGTCATTGTTCTTGGTTATCTACCAGATCTTTAAGGTGGGACCCTGTGGCTAAAGACACCACACACTTTACATATAGGACTTGAATGAACTAAGCTAGAGTTGACCTGGAAACCTCGTTCCTGAGGAGTATCACTCACAATATCTGAAGGTACTACACAAGCTGGAACAGAGAAAAACAATCAGCAGTTCATCTCAGCCATAAGACCTAGAGATCATAGCAATGACCAGATATCCCCAAGGGTCCACTAGTGCAACTGATATCTTGGGGCTAACCAACATCTGTCTATTTAAAATTGACTCATTATTAGAGGGAACTCCGTGCCTGGTACTATAGACCTAGCCAGCAATCCATGACTTGTGACATCATGAACCCAAAAGAAGAATGTAATACTGCTACTTTCCTAAACCAATATACTTTCACACTGCATTATAAATACTGACCTTTATACCCACAGATAGTATAGCTCTCACCCCTCATCAAACAAGCTTCTTTTTGCAATAGATGAAGACCACTGAAGAAATATATAACTGGTCAAAATACAGAGAACAATTAACTGTGAGGTGCCCAGCCCTACCTGATGAATCCACAACATAACTCCTATACTTCAGGTTCAGGAAAACGTGCAGAAGTGGAGGCAGAAAGACAGTGAGAGCCAAGAGAAAAGGACACCTGCTGTGAGACTGGGTGTTCTCTATATAACAGAGAAGCTGCTCCCTACAAAATCTCAGTAATATTGTTTCCCAAACAAGACTTGTAAGATGACAACAGCAGTGGACATGCCAGTGTAGATGGGGGAATTGTTTGAGACCCCATCCATAGATGAAGATCTACAGGCAACTAATATCTTCAGAGAGAGGGAAAATCAGTTTCCCAGGTATAAGTCCCCTGGTAAGCTCTGACCAAAGTTGTCACTGCTAAGCAAAAGTGCATATGAATAACAGTAAACAAACTATATCAACACTATCAATAATTGAAGAAGAGGTCATGAATTTGAGAGAGAATATGTAAGACACAGGAGGAGTTGGAGAGGTAGAGGAAGTGGTGAAAATTATATCAATACAGGATTCACGTATGAAATTCTGAACTATATTAAAGTTTAAAATGGACAAGTACAGCACCCGCACACTTGCCTATTTGAAGGAGGATACAGTCCAGGAGAGTCAGTGAATTTCTCACAAGTTAGACAGAATGCTTCCTCTTGTGTGTGAATACAGGAACTTACTTGGTAGGCTCACCATCTTAATGAACACATGCCCTACCTGCTGCCTTAGCTTCTGCAGCTGGACATAGCAGCAGTGAACGGCGTCCTTTCCTTTTCACTCTTGTCTGGGTTTCATGAATGGATCAGTTCTCACTGTAGGTGGTAATTCTCCCAATAGCTGAACGTTTTTCCCCCTTAAGCAGAAACTTTCTTATTTTTACTTAAAGGGAACAGGTTGTAGCTCCTCCTTGCTGTATGGGACTTGTCGTCATCCAGCATCATTGTCCTTACGTTCTTGAGCTATTAGTGAATGAAGTCAGGGCTGCTTCAGAGCAAGTGCCATGGATGTGCTGGACAAAGGGATGCCTCGCCTATTAGGTGGGAGGTCAGAGAACACCACAGAAATTCCGCCTCATAGCTAGGGGAGAGGAAGGTGTTCAGAACCTGTGAATTGGCTATATTTAGACCTTTTAATTCAGTATTTTCAGACCATAGGCAACCATGGTTAACTGAAATGATAGAGGAGTAAGGTATCGAGAATAAAGAAACTGATATTCTGTCAAATGGTCCACTTCAGGGTCCTTTACATCCCCCAAAGCACTGCTTGCTGGAATTATTAAGCAGGGTGAGCATTTGGAGTAGCTTTTACTTTGTTTAGCAGGCAACTGCTTTGATAAACATAAAAAAACTTTATATGAACCATGAGAAATAATAGATTAGAGGAGAAATCAGTGTTGGAAAGATTGAAAGTTTTAAAAATGAATCTAAGAAACATGGCTATAGATAACAACAAACTGTAATCAAGAGGAATCGCACAGCAAATTCACGGTAGCTGTAGGAACTTGAATAACCTACCATCTTCACTAGTCATATTTACTATAAAGTGTCTCTCTCAAAACAGGCTAGTTCTCAAATCATATTAGCCTTTTTTCAAACATCATGAGATGCTGAATATAATATTTTTGTCAAAATAATATGCCCTATTTTTTTTTATTAACTACATGTTAGTTTCTCAAGATGAACCACTGAATCATTTTCTCTAAGGAAAGCAAGGTTACAAACTTATTTTAAATCAAATATATCAACAATTTTAGTGTCTTTACTATCACAGACTCATAAGGGTGAAATGGTCCCAGTGGCCACGTGTTCTTAGGAATAAGAGTCTAGCTGGAGGAGTTAGCGCTGGGGCATGCAGGCCTTGGACCCTGTAGCTTGGCCTCGCCTCCTGGCTTGCTGCTGTGTCATGATGAGTCCGGCGGTGGGCAGTAGCATCTGTACACTTCCTCTGCTTTGAAACCCATTGAGCCTCCCCCACCACGATGGATTGACTGTTCCCCAACCATGCACCTGGATAAACCCTTCCTTTAAGTTGCTTCCCCCGTGATTCCAACCATTAGAAAAGTAATGGAGAAAAGGCAAGAATACAATTCTTGACTAGGCTTGCTGCCAATGATGTGTGTGCAAACACACCCATTCCTGACAGTTCCTCCTAACACTAATACCTAAAGATGGTAAATTTAATAATAATAATAATAATAACAACAATAACAATAATAATAATACATTAATTTTGATTGTGGGACATACACAAAAAGATTATCTGTATGACTCCCATTCTACCACATCTGTAGCGGAATAATATCCAGAAGCAGGACACAGAATGATACTTTACAGGGTGAAACATGGATTCATTGAGTAAACTAAACTGAGGCTGGTTTAGGAAAATGAAAAGTTTTTTAAGCTGGAAGGAGGTGGACATTCATTATAATGTAAATATACAAAATCCCATTGTATACCTCACTTAATAAATGCTGAAAATTCTGTGATTTGTATTTTACTACACTTTATAAGTATCTGTGGGACAAAACATAAAAGGAAGTTAGATATAATTTAGGAGATGGTGGACACCAAACAAGAGTACACTTGACCTGTTAACTTAACAAACGTTCTTTAAGCCTGTAGGCTCATTCCCACAAAATAAATGTCCGTGGCATGAATACCACACACACTTCCAGGAGGTATAGTTGAATCAAATAACAAAATGATTCTTCCCAGAGTCTTTTCTTTTTGGAGATATTCATGAAATCCAATGAAGCCATAGCAGCTGCAGTTTATAAGTTATAACATAAACTTATAAGTTTATAGATTTATAAGACAATTTATACATTCAGGGCTTTCACTATTTAGCAAAAAAAAAAAAGTCTTAATTTTACATTAAAGTAAAATTATAGCCAAATGGTGTGTGTGTGGTGGGGAGATATGGAAACATCACAATGAACTTTTCCCAACATGTAATGTGACACATTTTTATTTCTAGAACATTAAAATCTAACAGAACAAAGACCGTGACCACCCCAGACACACATCCCACAACTCCAAGCTATGTGTGTCCAGAAGAGAAACAAAACAAAATTTATGGCTTTTGCTCTAGTAATTCCTGGTGAGTCATATCCATATATTTCAACACCAGGACACTTCTTCATTTTCCAGGTGACTCTTTAAAGCTGTTACTACAGATCTTGAGATATCATTCATGATTACCTTAAACCCCTAAGACCCATTCATTAACCCAATGGTATCAAATATTTCAAATCCAATCGGGTTCCTCCCTCCTACAAGTTGATGAAAATGAAAACACACAGAGTCACCTTAATAAAATGAAGAACTGAGTCAACAGAATTGTTGCAGCAGGTGTGTGTTCTAACTGCACTGCCTGTGCTATTGAGGTGACTCCATGAGACATTCTTCACTATCCATGATAAAGAATGGCTTTTCTGCAGGGAATCTATTAATTTTTTTCTGTCACTTCCTCCCCTCCACTCCAAGCCACCCACTGATCTAAGTCATTCTTGAACACGATTATGAGTGTTTTCATACATATGTGATGCATTGAGTAACTGAATGGATCCCATCTGGGAGATATATAAAGTGGACACTGAAGTGACTCATCAGGCAGCTGCAGAGAATACACAGATGAGAATGGCAGGGAACTCCACCATGAAGATGCTGAGCATCATCCACACCATTTCCAGAAGATGGAAAAAGCCACATGACTGTGGAACAGTAAGTGTCCCTTTTGAAATGTACATGTTACAAAAAACATAAAAAGAAAATCCTTTTAAAAACTCAGTGAATTTGAGACTGTTATAATCAGAAATAATTAGAATACAAAATGCAGCAGCATTTTAAGGGATTCACCAATTGACGGTTACTTATATTTTATTTTGTTTCTCAGCCACAAAATTGAGGAAGAGTTTGAAGCTCACGGCTGCCAGAGTGAAACCTTGGGCTCTGGTATTAGCTGCCTTGTACATGGCTGATTGGAACACAAAGGAAAATAATCTTGTAAGTTGTTGATGAAAACAAGACTACTTGAAATTTTAATATGAAAAACATCCTTCATTGTCTGGCCTATCAAATATTTAATGGTTCTAAACTTCAAGTTATTCTGAGAACAAGATAGGATAATAATGTATAAGTCACAAAATTAAAATTGTCAAGTGGGTGATGTATGATGAAGTGTATAAGCACATGCACAGAAAAAAATTATACAACTTAATTGACATTAATAAATAAATGAGGAGTTCCAGAAGAGTCTTTGTTGGCCTGTGACTATGTTAGTCAACCTGAAATCAATCAAAAGGGCAACTGGACATTCCAATCTCTGGTGGGGGTTAGGGGCTTGTTAATAGCAAGCAGCTAGCAGTAGACACAGGGAAGAACACACACATACGTTAACCCAAGCCAAAAATAAAATCATCAAAAAACAACCTGAAGCAATTTCGAAAATAAAGATAATAGTAATGATGTCAGAAACAGCAGACTGTGATTAGGGAACCAGGGCGCCTTCATGACTTGATCATTTTGGGACCCTTCTTTCTTCAGAACCTTTGATGCATCTTCCTCCTATATCACTTCCTGTTCTCAGTCCATTCTGTTCACACTTCCTATGTCACTTCCTATTCTGGGTCCTCTGTGTATACTCACTCTGTCTTAGTACTTCACATCCCTTATCCTCCATCCAATCAAAAATGCTTCTCAGAAGTGCCCATTCTACATCTCTTAAGCATACATGTTGTCTAGTCTTGAAGCTCTGCACGGCAAGATGTCATTTTACACTTTCCTGCTTAGCTCTCAATACTAACCCTCCTAAAACTTCAATGACAGGGTACAGAGTGAGCTGTATGCAGCCATGCAGGTACCAAGTGTTCCCTGAATGTTGTTAACCTCATTCTTCTTCTAATGTTCTTGTTTAATGTGTCTGCTTTCCTGTGCACATTTGGTTCAATTCCCTGTTAACTTTAGAAATCTTGGGTTCAATATTTTCACGCTTTCTATAGAAGGCCTGTTTCAGCTAACAAAATGCCTCCACTTGCTTTCTCTGTCTCTAAATATCAAGCATCAGTCATGTGCTACACAAGTACCACATCACAGAAGACTCTGGAGTATTGGATGGAGGATCTAAGGCAGTGGTTCTCAACCTTCCTAATGCTTCAACCCTTTAATAGAGTCCCTCATGTTGTGGTGACCCCCAGCCATAATGTTATCTTCATTGCTACATTGTAACTGTAAATGTTCTACTGTTATGAATCATAATGTAATCTGTTTACTCACGGTCTTAGGAAACCTCTGTGAAAGGGTCATGCGACCTTTCAAGGGATAGTGACCCTAAGGTTGAGAGCCACTGATCTAGAAGCTGTGTGATGGATTCAGGTCAACTTTCAGCTTTGAAGGTAATGCATTGTTATGTGACACTCTTTCTGGACAGAAGGGAGCAAGCACCTGTGTACCCAAGATGGGAAACTCAATACAAGCAGAAGTAAGAGTTCCATCCAAGCCCAATTTATTGAACTAACAGGTGTATTAGGATTTCTTACCATAACATGAGTGAAGGGTTGCTTATAGTAGCAGAAATTACCCAAAGTCAGCTGCATCAACAAAGCACACTCCAGCATGGGTGACAGCTTACAAAGCTGGGAACCTGGAGCACATTGTTTAGGTGCAGGCAGCTCAACGGGTCAATGGGTGTCCTTTCCAGGCAGCTCAGTTGATCTGAGAGGGTCTTCACTAGTCCTAAATATTTATATACACTTAGGAACGGAGAAGCCTGCCTTTGAGTTGTTGATTTTCTGCGCTCAGTGGGCTTACCTGCTGGCTGGACTGTTTCACCTCCCTTTAGGGCACCCTGTGTCTTAAGGAGGTTTTATTGCAGACGACATTACTACACAGCACAGCTTGTGCTTCAGTTAGGGCACTTGAAACAGGAAGGTAGGGATTGTGGATCCCTTTGGACACATTGCTGATTTCAAGTACAATACCTTCACCCCAGCAACAGACTTTTGAGACACAAAGAGTAATTTAAAACCAACACACAAGGTTATCATTAAAATCTCTACCACACTATTATACTGTCACTTGACAAAACTGGAAACAATTGTTTGTTTTGCAATGATTTATTACAGAAAACTATATACGTTTATATGTATATATTGTGTATATATATTATATATATTATATATGTGTGTGACAGAGAGATGGGGAGGAAGGGAGGGAGAAAGGGAGAGAGAGAGAGAGAGAGGGAAGAGGGGGGAGAGAGAGAGAGAGAGAGAGGGAGAGAGAGAGAGATATGCTGAAATGAGGGTGACCCCACAAAGCTTTGCTTTTTAGCAAGTAAAGACACCGTGTGCTGCTTTCGTATGTAGTTCACAATAGGCCAAGTATGTTAAATCACCTCTCTCTTTGCCTGGTGTTTAATTGTGTTTCTGTGCAGTGTAATGTTTTCCAACACCACACTGAACCAATTCCAAGTCTAAACCGGAACTCCTGTAGTCTTAAAAAACATAAAGTGCCTCATCTTTCTTTCTCCTGCTTTTGGTCTTACGGAAGCCAACAATAGCTCATCTCATGGATGTTTATATAGGTTTCTATATAACAGACGAATGAAGAAGAAAACTTGTGTAAAAAATACAACAAATATAAACTGTCAAATATCTAGAATGCAGGTGTGTACTTGAAGTAGCACACCCATTGCTTTACATGCGCCGACACTTCACTTTAAACTGTATGATAGTGAGCATTCGAATCGATCACATTGTTAGAAGCACCACAAATATGTTAAAAACTCATTTAAGAACTGTTTCCTGGTGTCGACAGAAAGTGGAAATTATGATTCTTTTCCTGCATTGAGACACAATTGACAAAATTATAGGCATATTGGAATCACTTTTAAATTCTGGTGTTAAATGGGCTTTGCTCTGCAACTCATTTTCTTAGCCCCAGAGAAGACTGTTGCCATAGCAGCAACAGACTGATGGTTCTAATGGCTTCCATTTTCCTTTGAAAGATGACCCATTTTGAAAAGCATGCAAATGTGGAGCATGGCCTGTATCCTTCTCCTCTTCCTGCTATCAAAGAAGTAATAATTTCAAAGGACCGAGTTTTAAAACAAGACTTGCTATTTTTGAAGATATTCAAGCATCTAACACTGGCAGTTTGAAAGCATTGTTACATGGGGAGTAAATGAATATATCATAGTTTTCATTGTATATTATTATCTTAAAATTATTTAGTACTCTTATTATGAAATAATAATTTACTTATACTATATTTTATAATACTATAATACTTTGTTAGCATTTTAAAAAATCAATTTTTTATCGTGGAAAATAAATGGAAAATTAAAAGAAGACTTTCAGCTGTGGGAAATAATGAATTACTAAAAGAAAAATTGCATTTAGGATCAAAGAATGTGGCACACTCTTGTAGTCACAGCTATTCATATGGTCGAAGCTGGGTGATAACATGAGACAAGGAGTTTAAAACCAGTATAGATCATGTAAAAATAGAGATGGGAAAAATAACAACAACTACAAAAACAACAACAATAACAACAATACCATTAATATAGTCATTTAAAAATTCTATATAGGCTCATTTAAACTGAGTGTCTTGATGACTAAGTAAGATTTCAGGTTGTACAGTTGTCTTGCCTTCTTCCATTAAGATCAGTAAGTAATATCTCTGTAACAATAAATTTACAGAATGATAACATTAAAGAATTTGTTTTGGCCTTCGAATTCTCTGTGGTGTAGAGAATGGCACAAATGTGTCTTTTACTCCTTTTGAAAAAGAGGCTTTGGATCTTATAAACCTGGAGTCGACTGGGCTATAAAGGGAACTGCATTGCATGAATAGACTTTAAGACTACTTCAGGATATTCACAACATTCACAGATCCTAAACATCAAAAGAGTATATCATTCGAAGTCAGGATGTTCACAGCATTCGCAGATCCTAAAGATTTAAAAAGTATAGCATTCGAAGCATAGGAGACAAAGTAGAAAACAATGACTTTCGCCTTTGAGCCTCATAAGCTATGAGGTTGAGGAAATCAGTTTCTTTGAAATGCCAACTTTATCTCTGTTGCAACCTAGCAACTAGATAATGACAACAACTCTTGTTTTGTGAAGACAAACTATTTTGATTTCTTGATTTTCTCTATTTGAAAATTTAAATTTAGCCAGGCATGGTGGTAACTACCCTTAATCCCAGCACTCAAGAGGAAGGGGCAAGTGGATCTCTGTGGTTTGAGCCCAGCCTGCTCTACATAGTACCAGGACAGCCAGGACTACATAGAGAGAGAGAGAGAGAGAGAGAGAGAGAGAGAGAGAGAGAGAGAGAGAGAGAGAGAAAGAGAGAGAGAGAGACTATAGCAACAAACAAACAAATAAATGCAGATGTGTGTGTGTGTGTGTGTGTGTGTGTGTGTGTGTGTAGCATGTATAAGAGTGTCCATGGTAAGAGTGCCCATGGCAGCCAGAATAGTGAGATCCCCCTGGACTTGGAGTTACTGAAGTTTGTGGACTGCTGTGTGGACGTAACACAGGATTTTTTGGGTTTTTTTTGTTTGTTTTGTTTTGTTTTGTTTTTTTTCTTTTTTTAGGAAAGGCAAATGTTCATTGGAGCTGGTCTAACTAGCCAGCATCCGGGGCCTAGCAAACACAGAAGTGGAGTCTAACTTCTTGAGTTCTTTGTATATATTGGATATTAGCCCTCTACTGGATGTATGATTGGTAAAGATCTTTTCCCAAACTGTTGGTTGCCATTTTGTCAGACACAGTTTTATCAGCCTGAAATGGGCAGTTTCCACATTCTAGGGATGATAGAAAAGAGTACCTGGCAGAGGATATAAAGAAGAAAACAGTCAGCTAATGCATGGATCACAGGGCTCCCAATGGAGGAGCTAGAGAAAGTACCCAAGGAGCTAAAGGGATCTGCAACCCTATAGGTGGAACAACATTATGAACTAACCAGTACTCCAGAGCTCTTGACTCTAGCTGCATATGTATCAAAAGATGGCCTAGGCGGCCATCACTGGAAAGAGAGGCCCATTGGACACGCAAACTTTATATGCCCCAGTACAGGGGAACGCCAGGGCCAAAAAGGGGGAGTGGGTGGGTAGGGGAGTGGGGGTGGGTGGGTATGGGGGACTTTTGGTATAGCATTGGAAATGTAAATGAGCTAAATACCTAATAAAAAATGGAAAAGGAAAAAAAAACTTATTTAGAAAGACTGGGCAATCTAGGAAGACTATCACTGCAATACACAGAATAGCTTCATTACATGTTTTCTTTTTTTTTCTTTTGAAGTCATATACTATCAAGAGCAATGTGTTAAGTTTTCAGTTTTGAGCATTATCTTTTCATTCTCTCAGGAATATTACACACCACTACACATGTTTTTTTAACTGCCTTCAGACAGCTTCTTTGTAATTTCTTATGCTTTGTTAAGGTTTTGATCACAACCACACTGCATATATTATACACTGGAATTACATCAGAGCAGAAATTGAACTGGGTGAAGGGCTCTGCATTGTAAGTAAGTTGAGTTAATGTGTGAACGATATGTTACCTGGGCCTGCAGTTGCCCAGGTGTTTCTTTAAGGGGTCTGGAAAGGAAGGGAAGAATCCTGCTGTGCAGAGGATAGGAAAATTATTATCATCTGCTCTCTGAAATTGAAGGAGAATTTTCGCTCAGCAGAAACCTCTTGAACTGCAAAAGTCTAACCCTACTGGTAAGAATGCCTGTTTGGGGTGGTGGGAATTTACACATTCTATTTTGCTTCGAATCAAGGAAATGTTATGAGTTTGCAATTGAAGCATGCTATCTCTTCTTTGTAAAAGAGAAGTGACCTTGTGACCCCTATACCAACACTGAAGAATAAATTGTAATTTGGAAAGTAAAAAAAAAAAAAAAAAAAAAAAAAAGAAGAAGAAGTTAGACTCCAGAGAATCAAATAACTCTATTAAAATGGGGTATAGAGCTAAACAAAGAATTCTCAACTGAGGAAACTAGAATAGTCGAGAAGCACCTAAAGAAATGTTCAACATCCTTAGTTATCAAGGAAATGAAAATCAAAACAACCCTGATATTTCCAGTCAGAATGGCTAAGATCAAAAAACTCAGGTGACAGCAGATGCTGGTGAAGATGTGGAGAAAGAGGAACACTCCTCCATTGTTGGTGGGATTGCAAGGTGGTACAACAACTGTGGAAATTAGTCTGGTAGTTCCT
This sequence comes from Mus musculus, assembly GCF_000001635.26. NCBI lineage: Eukaryota > Metazoa > Chordata > Mammalia > Rodentia > Muridae > Mus > Mus musculus. The sequence goes on from NC_000069.6 coordinate 40,039,626, forward strand.
CAGAAAATTGAATAGTGTACTACCAGAGGACCCAGTTATACCACTCATGGGCATATATCCAAATGATTCTTCAACATGTAATAAAGACACATGCTCCACTATGTTCATAACAGTCTTATTTATACTAGCCAGAAGCTGGAAATAACCCAGATGTTCTTCCACATAGGAATGGATACAGAAAGTGTGGTACATTTACACAATGGTTTATTACTCAGCTATGAAAAATAATGACTTCATGAAATTCACAGGTAAATACATGGAACTAGAAAATATCATCCTGAGTGAGGTAATCCAATCACAAAAGAACACACATGGTATGCACTCATTGATAAGTGGATATTAGCTCAAAAGCTCGGAATAGCCAAGATACAATCCACAGATCACATGAAACTCAAAAAGAAGGAAGGCCAAAGTATGGATACTTCAATCCTTATTACAAGGGAGAACAAAATATGGGAGGAAATTTGGGAACAAACTGTGGAGTAGAGACTGAAGGAAAGGCCATCAAGAGACTGTCCCACCTAGGGATCCATCCAATATACAATCACCAAACCCCGACACTATTCTGGACGCCAACAAGTACATGCTGACAGGAGCCTGATATAGCTGTCTCCTGAAAAGTTCTGCCAGAGCCTTACAAATAGAGAAGCAGATACTCACAGCCATCCATTGGACTGAGTACAGGGTTCCCAATGGAGGAGTTAGAGAAAGTACCCAAGGAGCTGAAGGAGTTTGAAACCCCATAGGAAGAACAACCAACCAGACATCCCAGAGCTCCAAGGGACTAAACCACCAACCATAGAGTACACATGGAGGGACCCATGGCTCCAGCCATGTATGTAGCAGAAGATGGCCTTGTCGGGCATCAATGGGAGGAGAGGGCCTTGGTCCTGTAAAGGTTCTATGCCCCAGTACAGGGGAATACCAGGGTGGGGAGGCGGGAGTGGATGGGTGGGTGGGGGAACACCCTCATAGAAGCAGGGGGAGAGGGACGGGAAAGGGGGCTTCTGAGGAGTAACCTGGAAAGGGGATAACATTTGAAATGTAAATAAAGAAAATATCCAATAGAAAAATAGAAAAAAAACCCCAAAGCTATGTCTCACTTGGGTAAATAGCTTTATAAATGAGAGAAAAGCAGAGAGATTTAATAAAGCCTTGTTCTCCACACCCATACTGAAAGCCACTGGGAGAGAAGAGATGAGTAACGGTACTGTAGCATCAGAAGATTCAAACATTAAAGTGAAAAGAACTTTCTAGGAATATCATCCTAAAATATTCATTGCTCTAGTCAGAAATTCTATTAGAGCAAGTTTATGGGACATGAATTCCTCAGAATGTTGGGTAAGAAAGGGGTGTGAATATTTGACATACCCTGGAAGGCAAGGGTATTTTTTTAATTTATTTTTTTAATTAGGTATTTTCTTCATTTACATTTCAAATGCTATCCCAAAAGTCCCCCAGACCTTCCCCCCTCCCTTCCCCTCCCACTCCCACTTCTTGGCCCTGGTGTTCCCCCATACTGAGGCATATAAAGTTTGCAAGACCAAGGGGCTTCTCTTCTCAATGATGACCGACTAGGCCATCTTCTGATACATATGCAACTAGAGACACAAGCTCCGGGGATACTGGTTAGTTCATAATGTTGTTCCACCTACAGGGTTGCAGACCCCTTTAGCTCCTTGGGTACTTTCTCTAGCTCCTCCATTGGGTGCCCTGTGTTCCATCCAATAGCTGACTGTGAGCATCCACTTCTGTGTTTGCCAGGCCCCGGCATAGCCTTACAAGAGACAGTTATATCAGGGTCCTTTCAGCAAAATCTTGCTGTTGTATTCAATGCTGTCAGCGTTTGAAGGCTGATAATGAGATGGATCCTCGGGCATGGCAATCTCTAGATGGTCCATCCTTCATCTCTGCTCCAATGTGGTAATTTACACAACGGAATACTACTCAGCTATTAAAAAGAATGAATTTATGAAATTCCTAGACAAAAGGATGGACCTAGAGGGCATCATCATGAGTGAGGTAACCCAATCACAAAAGAACTTACATGATATGTACTCACTGATAAGTGGATATTAGCCCAGAAACTTAGAATACCCAAGATACAAGATACAATTTGCAAAACACATGAAACTCAAGAAGAATGAAGACCAAAGTGTGGACACTTTGCCCCTTCTTAGAATTGGGAACAAAACACCCATGGAAGGCAAGGTTTTAACCCTCTTGCAGCTATACTGTATACAGAGAAAAGAAAATCTTGCTTTGAAAGTGGTCTTTCAGTTTCTTCTCATGTCAGTTCAACATTGCCCCAAATGTTGATCAGACAGTAGTGGAGTCTGCCACAGACTCAAGACACACGGACTCCATCTCCACTTTTAACGCCAATGTGATGGTTTGAAGAGGTGGACCTTCATGGATAATTGGGGTTAGATGATGTCTGTCACAGAAAGAGCCTCCATGAAGATATCACAGCCCTTTCAAGAAGACAGCTGGCTGCCATTCTGATGCTTTTATCTTGGACTTGCAACCTCTGGAACTATAAGAAACAATTGCCCAGTGCTTAAGCAACTCAGTCTGTAATATTTTCATTATAGTAGCCTATCCATACTAACACAGGTCCTTTTCAAAAAGAAAACATTACATGATTTATGTAACATATCACATTTATCTACTTATGCATGTTGAGCCATCCCAGCACTAAAACACATTCTACTTTGAAGAATGTGGCCACATCCCCCACCTGACCTGATTTCTTGCACTTGGTGTTTAATTAACACTGTTTGATCTAAGAGTATATAAGTGTTAGCATCTTGCTGTGGGAGCTAGAAGACAAGAGTGCTGAACAGAGCAGAAGAACGTATCTTTTGAGCCATCAGGATATTTGAGAACTTATACCTGCTTGAACACACTTGGACTGGCCTTTGTTTCACTTGTAGACCAATCATAGTGAATCCAAAATAATGTGCTTAAAAGATATCAACTGGCAAATATTTTCATTAGACAATATTGCTAGGCTAATTAGTAATTCATATTCATAGACAATATTACTAGGCTAATTAGTAATTCATATCTGAAGAGTTTGTTAAATGAACCAAAACTTCTAAGATGCCATCTAAGCAACACGTGGTATATAGAAGTCAAAAATGAATATTTTGGTTGCTATCAGAATGTCTCAAGGTTACATTATTGTTTCAATGTCAATTTGCATGATATGGATTAATAAATTCTATGAAACGAGCAATGTTGACCTTGAATCCACACAGGATCCACAGTGAAGGGCATCTGTACCACTTGGGAACCACCTAAATCCAAGATCTCGAATGCCTTTGAACCTCAAGTCTCTGGGAAAAGCTCCAAATGGGAATGGAGGATTATTTCATCCTTAAGTCATTTTGACTAAAACCACAGGCCACGTAGGAGGGCTCCAGAGTCTAGGTGGGTTTTGAGAGCATCTGCCTTGTTACGCTAATCCTGCATCACTCAGGAGCTGACTAGCAATCTGATTTATCCATCTACATAGTCTGGAGACTAACTACGTCAAAGATGTTAGGTTCTATTTCTCTCATGTATGCCAGCAGTCCATTATTCTATGCTCCAAAAGATAATACAGAGGCTAGAGATCGATCAGCACTTAACATAACTGGATGTCCTTGTAGAGGACCCGTATTCAGTCCCCAGCACTCCATGGTGGCATACATCCACCTGCAATTGCAGTTCTAAAGTATATAATCCTCACTTCTGGATGCTCTGGGCGCTACGCACATATGATGCCCAAACATACAAACAAAAAAAATACTCATAAGCACTAAATAAAATAAATTTTTAAGTAAAAAGAGAATAACAAACAATAAATTTCCAAAGAGGACTACCCAACCCAAGAGGGTGCAGTACAAGCACAGACTCTGGCCCTCCAGAGAGTGCATTCTTACTCAGTTTATTTTCCTGCCTCTCTCCGCTTAGTTCATTTTGGACAAGTTTAAGTTCACTCTCATCTTCTGCAGAGTGGAAATACTTAGTCATGTGTCCAGTCGTTCCAAAAATCTGGCCGTCTCGAGGAGTTCCTTCCCGTGGGGTTCTTACCTGCTCTTGATTAGGATCCCTCCTCTACTTCCATTTTTCCCCAACAGCCTGATGAGTCCAACATGAAGTGTTTGCTGCACAGCTGTCTGCTGAGCGACAGACTCTAGGCCACATTGACTTCCTTCTGTTGACATTTTTGCTCTTCCTACAATTCCAATGCAGACCCCAGCTCAGACCCTCTTTCTGCTCTCCCCACCACTACATTCTTAACATCCAGAGAATGAGACTTTGTCTCCCTGCCAAATTGGCCTACCCACTCCTAATTATTTAAAAATACTTTGTACTATGAAAAAGGACATTTTGCTGAACTATAGACCCCACCAAATGAATGCTAACTAGGAAACATCTGATATTATAATTCATATTTTTCAATTCTGGATTATGATCTTCTGGGAAGCAAGTTTATAAGGATCATCTGTTTGCAAAATGTTGTTTTTTTTAAGGTTCTGAACACTCTGAGGATTCACCACATTTTCCATAGATGAACTGTAAAATTTAGCATTGTGGAAGTTCCCAGGACTCCAAGGCTTGCTAAATAACAGAAAATGATGAGGCTATTTAGTCTCTGAAAAATCACACACAAAATGTTTAATTTGTTCCTGATAATAAGGACAACTATGGAAGATCATTCAGAAGGAGTGGTCATTTCTCCACCCAGTGCTCATCACTGGCCAGTTGGCAAGAACTATTCAAGTTTTTAGAACTCTATCAGTTTCTGTGCGGCACTGCAGCTTCCAGGTGTGCTTTTTCTTTATATAACATCTTTAAACTCTTTAGGAAGGATCATTTGATGAACCCCACACTGCCTTGTCAACTTCATCAGTACCATAATGAAAAGACACAAATGACATCCAAACATTTTAATTCCCTGGGACTGGGTGGAGGGATGTCAACTTGGAAAAGAATAGAACTCAAATCAGGCGAGAATAATAATAAAAAAAAAAAGGTGATATGTCACAGGGTTCATAAGACCCAGTTCAAATCCAGGTTCTTCTCTGTTGTCTGTCAGCTCATTCCTCAAGCATGACCACACTGGTGCTGTTAATCATATGCCAAGTCACTGACTACCCAATGTAGAGATACCTTTAATTCATGGAAGAAGGAACCTGGATCACGGTTATTAAAATTCATACAAATCTCTAAAACTTATTGCCCAAAAATATTGATAGAAGAAAGAAAGGAACCGTCCGTCCATAGTGTATTTCTGCAGAATATGTACATGTGTGTGTAAACACACACATACACACACAGACACGTACGCATGCAAACACATACACACACATGCATTCACACACATACATGCATGCAAGCATGAACACATACAAGCACATGCGCAGACATTTGTTCATTGACATGATTTGTCCAGGCCTTCTGAAGTGATGAACACCCTTAAACCTCTGCTGTCTTTGCTACAAAACAGTCCCAAATTCTTTCAGTTTATTTATAATTTTTATATATCTGAGCAATGATTTTTATCTATTATAAGAATTTTATAGAATGTAGAAAATTTTTACAAAGAGAAAACTTTTTCTTTTATGGGGAAAAATGTCTCCAGTTGTGTAGCATGTGTATAATCTTGAATTTGAAGTAAACAATAAAATTAACTTTAAAAAGAAGCCAGATGTTTTGTGGATTATTGTTCTTTTATTCTATTTTTCATAGGGTAAAATGTAGTCTTGTATTTCAGTTACAGTTCCTAAACCAGACACACAGTGTGTCATCTGGAAATATGTTTGCTGACAAGTTATATACTCATGAAAACTTAATTTAGACTTAACTAAACTTAAGCATGTACCACGTAACTGAGAAAACGAAAACTTTTGTATAGAAGTATTAGCATTATTCTCAGGTACTAGTAAATATAAGAAAATAGTTTTTCATACGCCACACCAAACAATGTATTGATTATTAACATCCTAGGAAGGTTCTAGATTCTGCAGTCTATTGCGAGTGGCTGTGTAGCCTACTACCTGGGCTACCACTGTTTGCCTTCAGTGGCCACTACTTGAGTGGGAATCTACCACCTTTGAAAACGTGACTGTTCCACTTAAGTCTATTACCTACTCCCAGAATGTGGAAAACAAAAAGAGTAAAGCCTTTTTTATTAATCTGAAGACCTATTAATCTGCTGCTTCTAAAGTAATGATCTCTTCCCCAGTGATCTCTGGCCAATGGATGAACACTTTCATATATGTCTCCCTCACTGTCAGATTTTTTTTTAAAGATCTGAATTTCTATAACTTGGCTTCAATGTACTGATACTGTCTCAGATATCTACAAGAAACAGCAACCTGTTGTGTTCGTTCAAATAAATAAATAAATAAATGCAATTAAAAGCAATTATTTTTCTGTCAGAAGTTTAATAGATAAATGGCAAGAATAAAAATCTTTATTCCTGAGGGTTCTACAAATAAAATACCTACAATGTTAAGATGTGAAGAGTTAGGAACACCAATCAAATCTGAACTGTTATGGCAGCTTATATCATGACATCAGAAAGCAACTCTACCCTGGATAGGGCCAGTCCTAGGAGAAAACTCCAGTCACCAGCCCTTCTTCATTGTAAACCCTGTACTGAAATGCATGTCTCCACACAAGTCTGTGTTTCTGCCACTCTTATCTGAAATAATGTCAGGAAGATAGAAGCAAGCTGACAAACATTTGCTGGATTGGAAAATGTGGATGGATGTAGTATGCATAATTTTAACAGTCACCGGACTCTGGAGTTTTTGGAGCATATATGTGATTTTAGTTGCAAAATCCTAGATTGGAGGCAAGAATTTTATGGTTTTGGAAGGCATTGTCCATGACTCTGTGAAGTGGAAACTTTTGGTTGTGTCTCATGATGCAAAGACTCATGATGTTTTGTTGAAATCCATGAGTGGACACGTGATGTTTGGAGAGAGTATCAGAAGGACTCAAAAGAGAGTGAAGGGGTGCTTGCATAGCTAGCTGTGTAACTTTTCATTTGTCTCACATCACCACTGAATTTTACTTCACTGAGAGAGGCTCGGCAGAGAAGTTCTGACATCCTAGCTGGAACTGATTGCTCTCTGATTTGTGATTCGGCAGAGACCTGGTGGTTTCTGCTGGATTATGCCGCTATTGCTTATTTATGTTTGATGAGACTCATTTCATAATGACCAGACATGACAGATAGACAGACATGAGCTCTGTGATGTTCAGTTGGTATGTCAACACTCTCCCTGAACCCAGCCATTAAACACCCACCTGGAGAGTAGCTGTTATCATAGCCAGAAATGTGATTTAAAGGAAAATCATTTGGCTCTCAGGAAAGAATTTATCCTAGATAATTAATGAGCTAGAAACAACCAATTGAAAGACTTTCACACCATCTGGTGAATTTAAGTTTCCTCATTCTTTTGGTGGTTTGTCCTAAAGAAACAGCTTGCCTAGAGAGTCCTCACAATCATATAAACATGTTCTTTTTCTCAGATCTTTAAATATTTGCCTCAGGTTGAAGTCTGACTGACACATGCTTCTCTCTGAATTGTATTTGTAGCCACGACTCTAATTCTGGCCTCCATAACAATTCATTTTAAAAGTCAAAGGCCCTTTACATGGAAATACTGTAGATGGCCTCCATATCTATTTTTCCCCAATTTTTTCTTTCCCCTGAACACACATAGACTACATTTCCCAGTACCCTCTACACTCAGATGTGTCCATGTTACTGAATTTGGGCCAATGAAATGTGATTTGCTGTGCAAACAATTTTAGGGCTTCCCCCAAACTACTACCATTGTATCTCCTCTTTTGTGATTATTTTGTCAGTATGTCCTTGAAGGTGGCAGAAACAAGAGCTAAAGGAAAACTTTGGTTCTATATAGATGTTTTCAAAGAATCTCTGACTGTCAGGAGCTCTAGCTTTGATCTTGGAATAGCAAGAACTAAATTTCCATTATATTGGGTCTTAAAATTATGTTATTTATATTTTAGTGACATCTGTCAATAAAAAAAACACCATTCAATTGTATCATAATATAAATGCATGCATGTACATAACTATATGTGTGTGTTCCCAGTATTATCAAAAAAATCTTAAAATACCTATTGCCACTTTGTATATTTTGACTAAATAGCGAATAGCTCAATGACAGTGATTCTGACTTATTACTTTTAAAAAAGTGTCAATAATTGTCAGAGAATCAGAACAGCAAAATGTAACCTAGATCACTGGAAAAACTACCATTATATTCTACAGAATTGTTTCTAAAACGTTTGTAAGATGGGCATTCTTGGACTGCAAAGTTTAGGAGTAGTTTATGATCTTATTGTCTAGAATCATCTAATGAGGTATACCAACTCTGATAAGTGACACTTAAATAAGTTTGATATTTGTTATATCTGTCAAACTATCCAAACATTTTGCATTTTAAAAAGATTTAGCTCATTTTTAACTCTCTCTCTCTCTCTCTCTCTCTCTCTTTCTCTCTCTCTCTCTCTCTCTCTCTCTCTCTCTCTCTCTGTGTGTGTGTGTGTGTGTGTGTGTGTGTGTGTGTGTGTGTGTGTGTGTGTGTGTGTGTGCCTGTGTGTGGGCATGTGAATGTAAGTGCAAGTACTGACTCAAGTCAGAAGCAACTCTAAGGCTACACAGGTGCTTGTGACCTGCCTGCTTTGGGAATTGAACTCTGGACCTCTTCAAAAGCAGCACATGCTCTTAACCACTGATCCATATCTCTAGCCCCTCTGAAATGTTTTTAATTAGAGTGAAGCTGATCTCATAAAGAACTAAAAATGATAACAGACACAAAAGGACTTACAATGTGGAGACTGTCTCTCTGCTGTCCTTAGTACCCTGACTTAAAACCAAGATTTAATGTGCTTCCAATGGGCTGCTGATTTGCTGTTGGTAAACAATACAATATGATGTGTGAGATTCCAATTTTTAATGCTATTTTATTTGGAATTTAAGGCTAAACACATCTCTATACTCTCAGGCTTGTGCAGTCGCCCACTATGAGAGCCATTTCTGTTGAGGTCCTGCTATTCTGTGTTCTCTTCCAAAGTCCCCCTCTCTTCCCCCTCCCTGTCTCCTTTCCATCCCTTTCCACCCTGTACAATGAAAAGTTTTATAAGAACTCATTCATCAAGGATTTTAAATATTTTACTTTAATAAAAATAAATCACTTCTCACCTTTGTCTGCCTTTCAGAGTGTACAAAGAAAAAACATGGAAACTTAATGCAAGAGTTGAGACTCAAATAGTCATGCTGTTAAAGGCAAAACATTAGAATGAAATGAACCAGATTTTCTGTGCCTATTGGCCACATCTTTCCAGATCATTCTTGAACATGCCCCTTTTCCTGGCCTCATTGTTTTATTGTCTCATCTTTATAAAGTGCCTGGAGACTCTGGAGATAAGTTAACTCCACGCTCTTAAGATCTCTGACTCCAGAAAACCCATGTTGGGAGAGTGCCAGCATTTATGCCCATTGGGGAAGCTTTCCAGATAAATGTTGGAAGAAGAAACAGAGTACACACACACACACACACACACACACACACACACACACACGAAGTTCTGATCACACAAACACAAAGAGTGTGATGAGGAGCTATATCTTGGGTCTCTGAATAAAAAGGTAGATTCAATCAAGAATGTACGCACATAAAATATTTCAGAACTAGAAGCAATACTGTCAGTCCTGTGGATGACAAGTGTGGGTTTGAAGACAAGAGTGCTTAAAAAGCTAACATTTTGTAATAAATAATATTTTGTGCAATTAATTTCTAAACTAGTCCAGTAGGCTCAGACTTCAATAAGTACTCAAGGATTAAAATTTCCAAAATGACAAACATAGCTCCAGGAAAGTGGAATTGATTTCTCCACATAGTTAGTGCGGGAAAACACAGCATACAGCATTCACCAGTTCCACACACATCCTCACGGGCCAGCCCAGTGTAGCTAGAAACCCCAGTAATGCCCAGCACTTCAGCTGTCACATACAATTTACTTTGAGGGTAACAATCACATTATTAACCTTCTCTACAGAAGAATCCGGAAAAAAAAAGAAAGAACGAAAGAAAGAAAAAGAAAAAATCTAAATGCCTGAATTTGATGAAAAACACATTTTTCTACTTCACTCTGAGCCTCCCCAAAGGCTCCCTCTTCATCCATCAGTATTTAATTAACATTTGATAACTGTCCTCATAAAGCTAAATCAGATCCTCATTGGGAAGACAGCTTAAAATGAAACTGCAGCTTCTTTTTATGTAAATTATGACTATTTACAAAGACCTAAAACAAATCTCAAGTGCAAACTAACTAAAGAATTACAATCGTCTGATTTAAAAGAGAAACTTGGAAAGCTAAGCGGAGAGATCTTGGCAGTGGAAGGGGTGACATCTATCAAAGTTTTTGTTTTTTTAATTTCTCTCCTTTTAAACTTGTGCTATGAATTCAACTGGATTTGCGAAAATAATGGAACAGAATTAGGGATCTAAATATGTTTATGTGCATTCTACATGCCTAGCAATGGAACTGCTTTTGACTGCCTCCCAGAAAAGATGCCAACTTCCCCTCTGTTTATTTCCCCAGTATATCTGCACTCATTTGCTGGAATCGGCTTCCATAGAAGTCTCTATGTACAGTATTTGAGGGGTTCCTGGGGAAGAAAGGGTATAGACTCACAGTCCTGTGCAGTAGACCAAGGTTGGGTGGTGGATGTTTGCAGTGAGAACCAAAACAGAACCAGCTCTGTTCTGGAGCCCTAAGAATGTTTATTGTAGGTTGCATGTTAGCGAATGTCTGCAGGAAGGAGAGGCCCCAATAAAGTTTGTTTGGAATTAGTTGTAACCTCCCGGCTAGAGGATATTGTCCGATTTAAGGATGACATCAGGTAGGAATAAAAAGCAGAAAGAAGACCATGAGTGTGTTTTACTTTCTTTAAAGGCAGCCAAAAATAACTCGCTTCGAAGGATCACAGAGTCACTTCAATAAATGTTTAAATCTCAGGATTTTATGCACAATAAAGCCACAGGAGTATTCAAGTCCCGAACAACCTCCTTTTCTTAAGCAACCACATAAATCATTAGTCTACAAAGCACAGAGTATATGTGCTTGAATAAAAGACGCTCAAACAGTGTTAATAGTATGGTAGATTATATGTTACTGTTGAGTGATCTTGACACAAGTAATGTAGACACCAGAAAATCAAATTATAAAAGATCCCTATCTATACCCAGAAGCAAGGGATGGGGGAAGAAGAAACTTGGTTAACATATAATTTTCTATGCCATTAAATTATGCAGTAAATAAGTGGCTGAGGGATTCTCAGCTCCAAATGGTACATCTGCAATGTGACTCCTTCACATAAAGCCCAGGGACATCATGGAAGAGGGCTAGAAAGATCGTAATAGCCAGAGGACCAGAATACTTGCTGTCAGATAGTGTCTTCTAGGAATGACAGGAAAGGTGCACCCATGAAATCTCAACAATATGGCTTCTTAGAAAAGAAATGAATAATAATCACAGTAGTAAACACACCAACATTGGTGGAGGAAATGTCACAAGATCCCATCCCTAGGTGAAGAGTTACAGGCAGCAATGGCTGCTGAGAGAGGAAGAATTAGCTTTCCCCAGAATGAGCCTCCAGATAGGCTATCCAATATCAAGTGATCAGCCCTGAACACGAGCACTTATGAGCAACAAGAATAGACTCAGTAGGTTGTGTGTGTGTGTTCATGCCCATGAGTTTGTGTGTTTGTGGTTTGCACCCATGAAAATAATAATTTAAAAAGAAGACATCATGAATGTAAAGGAAGAAGGGGACATGGGAGGAATTGGGAGGTGGGGAAGGAGAAATGGAAATGATATAAATACAGTAAATTCACATGTCAAAAATTCTCAAAAAATTAAAAACTCCTAATTTGTTACCATAAGTCTATCTATTGCTCATTGATCAATAGAGATGATTGTTTTATTAGTGTAGGATTTCATGGATGATTAAAAGATCTGAAAACAGTAAAATTGGAACATTTAAATCGTTACTACTCAAACGGTCCCAGAGTTTCAACTGAGGGAACCTACTAAGCTACATACACTGTTATAATTAGAAAAAAAATTCAATTAACATTCAAAACCAGTCCATATCTTTGCAACAAACACACCACACTAAACAGGCTATAGGTCTGTGGAATTTTTCATGTAACATGGTTCAATATCCTTGTACACAGAACACAGTGAAGGCAGCGGTTTAGCAGGGCTCCAGTCTTGTATAACAAGGCACAATTGGAAAGGTTACTCCTGTAGCTGAACAAATGTCAAATTCCAGAAGGAAATGGAATAAATGAGATAAGAGTACCACGACGCATCATAACATCGTTAGCTAGAAAGGACAACTAGTCAAACATTGTGAATATCTAAGAAGCTGCTGGAGTGATGTGCCTCCAAGCAACAAATACTAAACACACAAAGAAAACCATGGATGAGGCAGAAGCTCCAAGGACCCGTCCTCCCTTCTAATTGGGCTGTCTGTAACAGCAGAGTTGGGGATTGCTTTCTACTGCTTTCCTTACTCATTAAATGACCATCTTAGTTACACAGTCCTTCTTGATTTATAAAGATAAAGGAAGAAATAAATGTGAAATATTTCAATCCTTAGCATGAAGGTCCAAACACATTGTATTTTGTGCTGCCTTTAGAATTCTGGGGATTCTTTTTAAGAACATCTTGTTTTTCACCTAATTATGGATAGCAGAAAACAAAAAACAATCTAGCTTCTCCCTACCTAGGCAAATCCCCCTGACTTTTAAGTCCATGCAAGGCTTCAGAAAAAAACATTTTGAAGCCAACCATAGTTTCAGGACTGGAAATCTGGGGACTAAGCCTGGCTTCTGGAGTGAATTGTCCTTTGCCCTTGAAAGTGTAACTTAGAACTGACTCTTCTCTCTGTTTACAGATTATTGCAAGGACTTCTAACCTCGTTTTGTGTTTGGAAACTCCCATGTGTCTGGAACAGGAATGCACAATCATGCAGAAAACACCCTGGGGTGCTTAAAGATGTGCAGCTGAGGGCCAAGACCATCCACCCCTGACTCAAGGAGCCCTGGTTGTTCCACTCTACCTATTTTTGGAATTCACAATGGCTTCCCACCTAGGTTAAGAATTCCAGTATCTTCCTGCACCCTCAATCCTATGTTGGTGCTCATCCAGAGAACCTGTAGCCAGCTAGCTGAGCAGGTGGCATGCTTCATAGTGGAGGAGAAAACCATAGGTTCTTTACAACTTCCTCAATTCCCCAGTTATTCTCTCTTGTTTTTTTTGTTTGTTTGTTTGTTTGTTTTTGTTTTTTCGAGACAGAGTTTCTCTGCGTAGCCCTGGCTGTCCTGGAACTCACTCTGTAGACCAGGCTGGCCTCGAACTCAGAAATCCGCCTGCCTCTGCCTCCCAAGTGCCGGGATTAAAGGCGTGCGCCACCACGCCCGGCTATTCTCTCTTAGTATGCAGACTTTTCTTTTAAT